>NC_054542.1:9163472-9463472 GCF_017654505.1 Polyodon spathula
ATATATATATATATATATATATATATATATATATATATATATATATATATATATGATTGTTGTAGTATACATATATCATTCATTACTGTTTCTTTAACTCTGAGGGTTTCACAGGGAAATTGTCAAAATGGTACTCCTTATATCCACTAATTGAAGCCAATTTGACATTCACAAGCCCATATGTGTCTACCCCACCAGCCTCTAGATAACTACTGTAAGCTTCCATCATCCCTGGCTTCCTAACTTACCACTTGATTTTCCATCTGAACCAACCAACTCAATTTCTACCAGGATTTCCTCATGAAACCACACCTTTACAGTTTCGAGTCTGGAATCTCTCACTTCAACGTCACAAAACTGTCCCTCTTTCCACCACCAACGCTTCATGCATGATCTTGGTAGAATAACTGAAGCCCATCAATCTGCACTGATTCTACGATTTGTTGGTTTGCTATTTGATGGATTACCATCCACCAGGTAGAAGAAATGGATGTTCTCTTGGCTTCCAGAGATCAAATCAGATGAAAAGGGGTAGCATGAGAATGATGAAAGATTGGCTTTTATTTCTCAGGGCCTATCTTCATTACCTGAAATATAATGAAACAAATAAAGTGTTGGGAGCCTGACTGGAAAAAAACCTCAGAAATGGCTTTGCTATGAATTCTTCTCTGCAGCTTTACTGATTCAACTGAAATCTGTAGCCTTTCTATGATTGAAGTTTCCGTAACAAATTCCCTTCTCTGTTAACTTGTTCTTTGCAGATCCTGAGCACCACCATGAAGGTCCATGAAAACCTAAAGTCGGTGGTCTAGTTTTCATTTTACTATGTACCTTTATCTTGTCTAGTCTCCACTTCTTTCACTTGGCATACAGTTCAATAAAGTCTTTAGAATAAGTTTCAATTCGATCTGTCAGATTTGTCTTCCAGATACTAGGATTGTCTTCATCGTACATGTCTTTGCCATAATGAAGCCATTTTTTTCTGAATAAGCAGGTGTAAACAGCAGGCTGTTACCGCCAGTGAAATCAGACATTCTAATCTACTTGATTGGATAAGACCAGCGTTACAGACAAGGTTTTGGGTCATGGAGTAATTTATTCTCCAATTGCTGATTTGCTTTTTTTGTCCGAATAGGCATGACTGTGTGACTCAGGAAGAAATATTACATTAATAGAACCATAACCACAAGGTTAAAACGAAAGAGTGCGGGTGAGTGTACAGTTCGCTATAATGACAGAAGTGCACTATTTTCAGGCCTGGAGGCAGCATGAACTCTGTGGGGGGCGTCCACTTATTTAGGGCGGGTTCATTTTGCAAAAGACCAATCAATTAGCACGTATTCTCTACTATTTTACTTCAATGTGATAACAATAAACAAATAAACAAATATATAAATCATATGACAGAGTAATATTATGAACTACCTACACAGCACGAATTACCACAGCTCTTTCCGAAAAGTTTTTTTTTTTCTTTTAAATTGTTATTATTACTGCATTAGCAGCAATGGGGTGTCTGAGCAACAGTACTTGAAATGAATACAATCATACAGTGAGCATGCCCTCTACAGAGATTGCAATCAACAGATTTACACACACACCAAATTACTGTAAAGTAATAAATGTACGTATAATGCTTACTTTCAACTGACTATTCAATATGGAATATAAAAACATATGCTCTTGCAAACAATCCGACAAGGCTGCCCTATGAAGGGTTTCCAAACACCAGAAGCAACTAGACATGTTTAAATTATTATTATTATTATTATTATTATTATTATTATTATTATTATTATTATTATTATTATTATTATTATTATTGTGCTTTGCTTTCCTTTAATTTGATTTGATTAATGATTTCTCATAGATTTTTTATTTAAGCGATAGTTCCCGTCGATGATGGCTCTACTGTATGATAGTTGACCGCAATGGAAGTTATGCATCCCAAGCCAAAGGAGAGTGAGCTAACAAAATACAAGATCAACTATCCACTGAGTAAAGACGATCTAAGAAAATAGTCCAGAACATTTTTCTTAAATAAAAAACAAGGATGACATACATATAAAGAGAAAAACAATGATTTTTTATTTAGTAAATTGATTAAAATTTTGTATTAACTTGTTAGGGTTTTAAACACCTATTTATAGTCTGGACATTGCCTGGGAAATGAACGGAGCAATTACTGGACGGTTCGTGCACGATGGAGTCTGAACTACCAATTCAATCTCTCATTAAATACCCCTCTGAAATGCAATAGAACTGGACTGTCCATGTCTCGCTTTGTTGTTGTTGACAGATGCTGTGTCTGTGCTCAACTCGAGCTGACAGGCTGTAATTGGCTGTCTGCAGTTGCAGGTACAGGATTGGTTGCTTTTGTCAATGCAAATTATTGATTGGCTGGTTTTGGAGGATAGTAAGGAGGATCTGTCTTTGTTTAGTATTTACTGTCTAATAGATGTGAACTGTGCTTAAAAATACAGCAAGTCAAATGCCAGTTTCATTTTAAATTTGATCCACAGTTGGTGCCGAGGCATTCCAGTGGATTCTACCGCTAGAACTGGAAGCTGATTGGCTGACGGTACTGAATCAATTTAGAATCTGAAACTGGGGGTGGGGTGGGAGGGGGTCACTGGCCGTGCATGTGTGGGCTTGCCTGTTAGCTGCCTGGGAGCTGCGTTGTCCTCCGACGCTGTAGCTCCTGGGTGGCTGCATGGTGAATCCGCAGTGTGTAAAGACGCGGTCGGCTGATGGCACAAGCTTCGGAGGACAGCGTGTGTTCATCTTCGCCCTCCCGAGTCAGCGCAGGGGTGGTACCGGTGAGCTGAGTCTAAATAATAATTGGGCATTTCAAATTGGGAGAAAATAACAAAAAATAATTGCTAACGACTACTAAATAAAAAAAAAAAAAAAAAAAAAAAAAATCAAACAATACAATTTTAATCCATGTTGACATGATATGCTCTCCGGATAGACTTGCCACCGTAATTAAACAATTAAATTAAAATCGATTAATTCGTGGGTTAGAGGTGAGTTAAAAAGCCTGAGTCTTAAACTGATCTATAATTATGGGGCCAGGTGGCAACCCTACTCTCAGATCAAAATCACACACAATAAATATAGTGACATGATGACCAGCCTGCTATCGGACCCCGTCACCAACATTATTGTTTAGACAATAACCTAAACCTAGAACTATCAGGCAAGCTACCAGTACTGAAGTGCTTACATACATTTGTTGTGATGAGTGGATCTTTCACCCATAACATCAAATACTCAATAATAAACTCTTTAAGAGACTATGTGAACACATTTCTACTGATGTCTTCAATATAATGTTAATGTGGAATTTACTGTAAGCATGTATTTGAAATGCATTCAGTTATACACAGGAATTATATTAAAGCCTTAAGTCATAGCAAAATAATAGCATCTTATTAGTATCTTGCCTTAACTTTTCAAGACAGCAACATTCAGCCTCAATCTCTTATTTATTTATTTTAATCGTTGCCAATTATTTTTTTATTATTTTCTCCCAATTTGAAATGCCCAATTATTATTTAGATTCAGCTCACCGCTATCACCCCTGTGCTGACTCAGGAGGGTGAAGACAAACACAGGCTGTCCTCCGAAACGTGTGCTGTCAGCCGACTGCTTCTTTTTCACACTACAGACTCACCATGTAGCCACCCTGGAGTTACTGGTGTGTGGTGAGTCAAGGACACCCTGGCTGACCTAAACACTCCCCCCTGGGCGGTGCTTGGCCTCCTGGGAACTCCCGTCCAAGGTCGGCAATGGAATAGCCTGGACTCGAACTGGCGAGTGCCTTTACTGGATCGCCACTCGGGAGCCCCAGCCTCAAGCTTTTAACTTTACTTGAGGCCTAATTAGCACAAGACATAATACATGCCATTATCACAAATACTGTAAAGCCATAAATATTTGTGAGATTTTTATTATGAGTTTTTTGCATTTGAAAAAAATAAAATAAATAAATTGCAACTAACCAGTTACATTTTTTTTCAGAGTAATAAGTTGCTGTAACTCGTTACAGTTTTGTTCAAGTAACTTTTAACTGCAATTGACTGGTTTCAAAACAACACTGCTAATAGAACTCCTCTTGATTAACACTGTTAAATATTTTGCAACCCATTACAACATGGAATGTTTACCGTAATCTCAGCCACAGTTTTCTGTATTAACAGACACACACACACACAGATTGAAAGAGAATGTTTCATGACAGTTCTATGAATTGAATGATATATCCCACTTACACACTTATAAACAAATCGATTCCTGCAGAAGACAACTGCATAGCAATGCATTCCAGAGCTGAAGATCTGTGTTCCAACTGATCTATCTTAGATATCTAGTGCTAGGTGCTAATCTTTCAAAACCATTAAAAGTAAAAGAATTCATTTAAACTTTCATGAGAATTTATAGCATTTTATTGATGCTGGCTCATTATATTGACAGACTTTCTTCATTTCTATTGATTTGCTGGGTTCCTAAAAGCCATTTGACGTGCTAGGCAATGGAATGGGCAGTTATGACTCCTCATGGATCAATCTGAGTAAACTGTACAAAGTGGACAAATTAGAGAGGTCAGCAAAACATTGCCCCAGTAATACTGACTACAGAAGATGCATTACATGACACACCTCTGCGCATTCACAAGATTATTAAACAGCCATCTGGTCCAGGACAGATACATAGATTTATTAACGGATTCAAATATTGTGCCAAGGTACAAACAGAATATCAATGTAAATCAATGTCCTTATTTTTTTATGCTGTATCACGCTACTCCCATAATTCCTAGCAAATAGGAAATCAAGTTCTTCACAGATTGGTTAGAAATGCAGTGGGGGTTATGCATAAAAACAGAGAGTGTTTCCAGAGCATGAATTAATTTTGATGATGGTAAATGCCATCAAATTTTTATGAATCAGTTGAATCATATGCAAATGAGCAAAAAGGGTCTGTCGACAGGGTACTGCCACCATCATGCTAGTAAAATGCTAGTAAACTCACTTGTTTTAAGTAGAAAAATGTAACAAGCCCAACCACCTTACTCTAGTATATATAACTTTCCAGTGTAATGCTGGTCTCTTCTACCTAAGAATTTTGAGTGATAATACATCAAGGTGAAATTTAATTAATATATGTACAGTATGTTATTTAAATGTCATTTTAACCACATTGTATTTTTTTGACATCCTTTGTATAACACAAACAGACCACATACAATGATGCAGCAGAAATTACTGTGCAATTAATTTGACCTTTGGGGGAAAAAAAAAAAAAAAAAATCCCTCAAATCCAAGCTAAAAATGCAGTGTATGTAAAAATGGTGTTTACCTGTCATTATGCACCCACTATCAAATTTGCACTTTGCCATCAACATTTACAATTATATTGAAAGCATTAAAATGAAGAAAAGAACATGGCATTGGGTGGGATCTGGATACTGAGCGGGCACAAACTTTATAATGTGATGTAAGATTTTGCCTTGCACTTTGGCAATTGCTAAATCTCCAAAAACTTGACACCTCTTCTTCAAGCTGTATAACAGCACACACCTGCAGAGACCTGTCACTGGCTTCAGGATGGCTGCTGTGGTTCAATTCCTGATGCGGCGACACTTGGGTCTTGTTGAGGAGAAGCAGGAACACGTTCAGAGGAGAAGGGCAAGACGAAGAAGACCTTGCTTATTAAATAGCAGAGTCACTTTGTTTGGGATGTTGGAGGATATGGTGCTATAATGTTATCGTCTCACTCCGCAGGTCATCGTAGCTGAACTGAGGGATGAACTACTGTAGACACCAGTGTCAATCTAGGGATCGCTATCCCTGCACATGTGAAAGTGCTGTGTTCTCTGCACTACTTAGCCTCTGGTTCCTTTCAGACCACAGCTGGAACATCTGGGGATAGTCCCATCCACCTTTTCCAGAGTGTTAGGTACATTTCTGGATGCCATGCTAAACTGGGCAGGCCAATACATATAATTTCCTAAGGATACTAGCATAACTGATGTTGGCTGAGGCTTTTCCAAACAATTTTATTTCATGCTGAGTGACCTCAGCCGTAAGGAATCTCAGCTCCTTCTCAGAAAACTTTTCTTTTCTGTGCGCCAAGAGGACTTTGTTGCACTTCATATGACATATTGTTTTGGTTTGTATTTTCGTGCTCCACAAATGTCATACAGTGACTACAGCTCTCTGTACTCTTAACTCTTCAAGTGCGGCCACTATATAGACCGATGTGCTCATTGAGACCCTCATTATCATGATTGCAGATCATTATTTGTGCGTGTTGAGTAATCTGCATTGCTCTTAAGCTTACACAGGGGGCAGTGCAAAATAATTGCCTGGTCGCAATGCAATTAGAATTTTGCATCTGCAATTATTTGCACTGCACCTATACATACATCTATCCATAAGTGTAATAAAGCAAAAATTAAATAACATAGGAACCTCTTGGTTTAGCAAAACCATAAGTATCTGAACATCACTGTTTAAATGAAACCAGGTGACAGGAAAGTACTTTGCTGAAAGTACTTTCCTTTTTTCAATTTATATAACCAAAAGCTTTCTCTTGTCTCCCAATATCTTTCCATTTTTATCAGGACAATACATTCATTATTTTCAGGAATAATTACTGTTCCCATTGCACATCCTCGGGGGGGAAAAATGTAATTCAACTTTAATTAGCAAGCACATTCAATCTCTGTTATAATTAAGTGGTTTTCAATCAGGGCATATTTGATCTAAGCGGAATTTCTCCATCAGTTGCTGAGTGCAGTCAATAATTAGCTTTAAAAACTGCCATATAGCATCAAGGCATAAAAAGTTTTCACTGTAAAGATAAACCTGATTAAGCAAAGGAGTAAATGGGAAAGGAATGGGTGCAATTTAAGAGACCTTTTTGGCAGCAGTTTGATATACTGGTAATTTCCTATTTTTTAAGCATTATTTGTTGATTCATTAAAAAAAAAAAAAAAAATAACTGAAGCCCCTTACACATTTTCAGCCAAAATACATAGCTCTGGTAGCACCCTTATTTGAAATTAATATAACAACGTTGCTTGCAAGACAGTCATGCTCCAAATGATTCCACCTTTGGTACAAGCACTTTCTTATAGAATACCCTGTCGTGTTTACAAGAAACACGTCATTTTGCTATTGCTATATCCTGTGATGTCATATAACAGCAATGGGTTTTTTTTTTTAAATCATCCCGATTGTTTTGTTAATTTTATTCACACACCATAGGTTATAAATCTGGAGAATACATTTTTAAACTTTTACTCAAGAGCAGTGTTTGGCAGGACAAAGAGAATTTCTCTTATAAGCAAGGCAGTGTATCCAAATCTTGCTCCCTCCTGAAACGCTGCTCGTTATTTTCTGTTCCCAGAAAACACCATTCGTTTCATCAGAACTAGTCCCAGCTGATTTATGACTGTGGCAAAGTGGTTAGCAGTGTGCAGGTGCAGGTGATCAATAATCAGACAAACAACGATAATCCAGATGCAATAAAAGTTTAATTGTATAATCCAATGCTTGATGGCTAACAGCAGTAAACAATAACAATGTTAATGAAGCAATACAGTGGTGTGTATTACTTATTTGTAATCCACGGGTTGGCCCTGAAATAATAACAGTCCTGTTTCGATTCACCAACATGTAACACATACACAAACACCAACACCAGTCCACAGTGTGTGCTCTAGTGTTCGTGGTGAATACGGTTCTTTAATGCAATGTTGTTGATCTGGGTTTAGTGCTGGCCTTTGGCAACAGCTCCAGATTGTGTAAGCCATCCAAATAATTACAAACAGTATTATTAACAACAATCAAAAACAAACAAAACACTCACATTTCACAGCACAGGTTCTCTTTCTGGTCATTTAACGTAACCATTCACAAAGGACCAGATCACATCACTACGTTCCTTTTTTATAACGTCACCCATGACTCCTTGGTCAAAGAGCACATCCACTCCTCCAACAGATGCCACATTGTTTCCCGTCTGGGTCACTTTGCCCCTTTTCTAGGTGGCTGACTTCCACCTAACCCTGGGAATAAAATGTCATGGAATTTAGTCCAGGGTATTCTGTTCCCTTTATGTAGCTGCCTCGCAGGTAGGGAAGGAGATCTAACACCAAGAATCATTCGATCTCTGTAAAAATGACCCATGACCAGGATTATTTTTTATTTTTTAAAATCGCATTTAGGGCCATATTTTGAAGCAAGTACACAATAAACTTTTCTGAACAGTTAAAACAGCATGAAACTAGCAGCAAACAATGTAGCAGCAGGGCAGAGCAGCAGCCTTGCTTCTTGTTTATATTATGCAGTTTCAATTACTGCATCCCTCTGTACATTTGTCTTTGCAGTTGTATTTGCCTCAGCTTTAAAATAGGGCTTGAAAATGTCGTACTTTTTGTGGCCTTAAACAAAGAGTTTGATGTCTGACACGTAGGTTGATCTACTGAGTACTGGAAAAGTATTATTTTAATAACACTACTGTGTTTTCTGTGGGTTCATTAAGAGCCACAATACCAAGATTTTTATAAAAGTTATACACAACCAATTGCAGAATGTAATTCTCTTATTGATGAAATTCATGACATTGGCATTACAGCTAATAAGAAGTAAGGAAACATATTTTAAAACTTTTGTTAGCTCTCCCTAAAGAGTCAAGCTTGCTGAGCCCAGAATCTGGGATCCAATTTGATTATTTAAAACTCATAGCAAATATACTCTAAAGGATTACCGTATTCCTTCGAATTTAAGACGACCCTCAATTTGCATTTACAAAGACACAACCTCAATTACGCATATGGAGGCAGATTGAGGCTGTCTGCTGTCACACAGAGTAATACAGTTATGTGATGCTTCTCATTTCCATCATGATTACTCACACCTGTTTTTCTCCCATTTTGTGAACTGTGGTATTGCTTGGCAACACAGCTACTTTTAAAGAGACGTTCTGTCAATTGGTAGAAAGAGATGTTGATAATGTAATTAAAGAAGGCATCCCGTTTTCCAAATCAAATCCAAGTAATGAGGAACGTCAGGCTCTTAAAAAACTCTGTATGGAGAGACATAGTTATCAAGCCATCGGATAAGGGGGTGGCTTGGTAGTTATGCCTAAAATAAAGTACAATCAAGAAGTAAATAAATCCTTGGAGAATCCCCCTGGACAACCAATAGTAGCTGGTATTGGTTCTCTCACTGAACTTGTCTCAGACTTTGTAGATTTCATATTAAGACCTTTGGTCACTGAAATTCCTAGTTACATTCAAGATACAGGAGATTTTCTAGCCATTTGGAAGTATATTACACTGAGGGTGTATACACAATAAAAGTTTCTGGTTTTGTCTTAATTTGAATGTGTTTTGATTATTTTAATTATTTTCCCATAAGTGACAGGTAGCTGTGTTATAAGCGGTATAAACCACTTCGGGCCGTGCGGTTGTGATGATATATATATCAGTTCTGGGGTGGTATATATGGTATATATCATGGGAACCGCACAGCCCATCGTGGTTTATACCTAATTGTAAATTGGAGCCAGATGCAGGGTATTTAAGAGAGGCAGCCAGACTGCTAAGGGCTGCTGAGAGGAGAGCCCGACTGTGTGTGTGTGAGCAGTCGTTTGCAAGGTGAAACGTGAGTTTGAGTTTTTGTGGCAGGTAAACGGCTTAGCCGTCCTGTGGATTAGTTAGGGACCAGTTGGTGTTAGTCAGAGCTCTGAGAGAGAGCTAGGTGTTTATTTCTGTTTGTTTAATTTTGTCTATGTTTATTAAAAAGTGCGTGTAAACGCCGTGAAAAACTCCATTCCAGTGTCTTGGGTCAGTTCTTAAAAGGGCAACGAACTACGTGAGTGGCAGGATCGCTTACATATGGTGGCAGTGTGTGTGGGCGCCCCTATGACCCAATAAAATGGAGAGCCTATGGGAGTTGATCGCTGCTCAAAAAGAGCAAAATAAAAGACTAAAGGAATCAATCGCTGCTCAAAGAGAGCAGAACAGAAAGTGGAGGCAGGAGTTTGGACTGCCAGAGCCAGAGTCATCACTCCCAGAGCCCAGAGGAGGAGCCGTCGCTCCCAGAGCCCAGAGAGGAGGAGACGTCGCTCCCAGAGTCCAGAGAGGAGGAGCCGTCACTCCCAGAGCCCAGGGAGGAGGAGGTGAGGTGCTTACCTCCATCACACCAGCGAACCAGTCCGGCACTCTCAGGTGCGGTCCTGTGCCCCGTGCTCCTGGACACCCTGCTGGTATTCCCAGACCTCCCTGCGCTGGACCTGGAGCCCAGGAGTCTACAGCACTGGCCACAGCTTTTCTCCTGGTTCCCTTCTCCGCTCTCCCCGAACACCCAGACGTCGCTGAGCTGCTGCCTGACGTTGCTAGTGCTCCCCTTGTTCGCTGCTGCGCTTCCCCTGTGTGATCGGACATCGCTACGTCGGTCCCCAGGGGAAAACCTTTGCCCACTGCTGCATCGTCCTGTTCCACGGTCGTCGATGTGGTCAGCCCTGTCATCTCAATGGGGTCCCGTGTCGTCGGTTCAAGGTCCCTTCCCAGACGTGTTGGAAGGTTCAACCCACCCTCAAGTCCGCCCGTGGAAGAGGGCGGAAATTGACATTTCAGGATTTTAGTGTGGGTGGTTGTGTTTTAGGTGGTATGGTCGGTCAGTGTTGCACACTTGGGGGGGAGGATATGTAAGATAGCAGGGAGGGGGTTGGGATTCCTCCTTGCTAAAACATGTGAGAATGCACTGTGGGTGAATGGGCTAAGGGTTTTTCTAATGGGCTATTTGTTTTTATTGTTTAGGTAATCCCCTGCACCTGGTGCTAATTGTAAATTGGAGCCAGGTGCAGGGTATTTAAGAGAGGCAGCCAGACTGCTAAGGGCTGCTGAGTGGAGAGTGGAGAGCAATATATATATATATATATATATATATATATATATATATATATATATATATATATATATATATATATATATATATATATATATCATTATCATTTCTGTTATGGTGGCATTGCTATTGTAAAAAAGGGTAGCTCCATACATAGAAGAGTGTTAACTTTTAATGGAAGGTTGGTCTTGCTACTTTTGACTACTTTTCTCCAGTTTGTATACTACACCTCATTCAGAGAGTCTATTGGCAATGAAATATCAAAATGTTTCAGATTTTACGACTGAATTACTTCTTCACTTTGCAGAAGTAATATTAACTAAAAATTATTTTCTCTTTGAGGATCAATTTTGGGTTTCTCTTTATATAGAAAGGATACGGAAAAGAACGGCTTATTATATGCTAACAGTTTCCAATCCGTCCCGAAAAAAGGTCTACCTCATAGCCAATGTGTGTTTAAGATGTATTTGCTCTACCAATGAAGCTTTTGACTATCAATCAGATATACTCTATCAAGACTTCATTTGTAGAGGCTATTCTGTACAGTGGTTAAACTCTGCTTTATAAAAATGTTGCAACATTTCGAGACACGAGTTAGATAAAAAGGTACCAAAACAAAAAAAAGATGTTTTCTTGTATTTTTAAGACCTACCTATAGTAACACCAATAATCAGATCAGCTGTATTGTCAATAATGATTGGCACATAATAAGTAGTGACAGACAAAAGACTAATCTTTTTAAAGATCCTCCATTGAGAATGTGGAACAACACAAGATCGGCTGGCAAGAGCTATAGACAATGGAACACAGCAGGATCAGTTTCCTCATCAGGTTAACATATGATGTTCTCCCATCACCACATAACCTAAACCTCTAGGTAGGAGAGGACCCCTCATGTCCTTTGCGTTCACCAGCTGCAACATTAAGGCACATTTTGACAGGATGTAAGGTGGATTTTAGGTAAGGACAGTTTACTTGACACCATGACCAGGTGCTGCGATGTTTGACCTTAGCATTGAAAGACAAGCATAACATGACCAATAAGTGCCACCAATTCCAAAACATTACACACAAAAGACAAATGCCAAGAAAAAGTGTTAAAAAATAAGCCTCGCACAGGACAACTGGAAGCTGCTAGAGACTGGAAAATGCTGGCAGATGTTGGTCAATGGCTTATTTTTTCATCTGAGATTGCCACCACTAACCTTCGACCAGATATTGTCTTGTGGTTTGGATCAGCATGCCTTGTTCACCTGGTAGAGTTAACAATGTATGGGAGGATGCTGTAGATGCGTATGAGAGGAAGAAACTGCAGTGTGCTCAACTAGCTGCTGAAGCGGAACAGCGAGGATGGAGAGTCCAGGTTTATTCAGTGGAGGTGGGTTGTCGAGGATTTGTGGCACGCTCTACAACCCGATTTCTCAGAGAGGTCAGATTCAGTGGCCAAGAGTCACACAGTGAAAAACTGATCTGAAGCAGTAGAGAGGAGCAGCAACTGGCTGTGGTTGAGATGGAAAGATTCTGGTTAGGGATCTCAAACACAATAGAAAGAAAGAAATGCTGATGTACGGGTAAGTAAGCTGGCTTGAGTTGAGTGGGGTGATGCTGGGATGTCAGAATCACTGTCGAGCCCCCTTGAGGTGTCGTGGGCTAGTCAACAAAATAAAGAGGATGGAAGGTGCCCACTTGAAGACCCCAGAGATGTACCCTACTTATCTCAATCCAGACGGTTGTCATGCTGATGTGCTGGGGAGACTGTACTGTGGCTGATCCCTGGAGCCAGCACTGCAGCCATTGTGTGTGCTAATGCGCTGGGGAGGCAAAATAAGCTGATCCCTGGAGCCAGCATTACACTTCAGCCATCAACACCAGGCAGAAGGATATCTACATCATTAGATGGAAGGAAACGCAAATGGATGGAGACGCAGATGGATCACATTAGTTTACTGTAAAGCTACATCTTAGTTGGTGCTTATCTTGGCGAGAGCCGTCTTAAAATTAGCACGACGTTTTAACATCTACTGTTATGTAATAGAAAAAGTTTTTTGGAATCATCTACAGGCGTGAGTGCAGATGATATGATGATCTCTGATGGTGGTGAAGGTAAGTTTGCACATACCAACAATGATGTTGTGAATTTCAAACAGTATCCTACTGATTTTTAAAAGTAGATTTTCTATCTGTTGATATCTTTTTTGGTTTTCTCAATACGTTTTTATAATCCTCATGTTGCTCCTTTAGTGAAAGCCTGGTTAGGTGGGAGAAGACAGCGGTAGCTGCATGGCTATTGCCCCGTCTTCACACTCCACCCTTTCACCCGGGATCTCAACAGAGGACGTGAATGCCAAGAAAGGTGCAGGTATTATATCTGATATTGCCTTTTGTACATCAGGATTCGATTGCCCACATCCATTGTGAGTGCCTGTGGTGTAGAAAATAAATTATTAGGTGCATGATCAAGTCCTCCAAAATGATTTCAAGCTACATATAAGTGCATAGGTATAAGGAGGCTAGTGCTCCAGTATGTAAAAACAGACAGACTTGAAATTTGTAGGGTACTGTATTAGAGTATTATTATTATTATTATTATTATTATTATTATTATTATTATTATTATTGGTATTAAGTACAGTGATTATCTTTCTTATCATGTTAGCCTTTTCATGGAAAGTTTAACTGGAGTATGCTAATACTCAGATGGCAAATGCGAGATACTAAAGTAGGCATTTTATATGGTATGACAGTAAGGACCCCAAAGGTGTCCTTTACAGTGCCATTTACTGTTCCATCCTGTTCCATACTGTTTATAAATAAACTATCTTGAAAATAAATTAAACATACTGTTTATGAATTAACCATGCTGTTTATAAATGAATCATCTTGAAAATAAATTGACCATAATGTTTATAAATGAACCATTTTGAAAATAAATGAACCATACTATTTATAAATGAACCATCTTGAAAATAAATTAACCATACTATTTATAAATTAACGAATGAATTACCTTTCCGTCCATCTGTCACTCTCTAACATACCCACTCAACACAATAACTGCCTTAATTCACGTACACTTCTAGGTTCCAAAGGCTTTTCAGATTGCATTTGGATACAATCAGATAAATTCTTGGTTTTACAAATATTTTTTTATCATTTAGGTATGAGGACTCTCTGCATGTGTGTGCACTGGTTACTGTTACGCTATGCACAAGTTTATAGGTGATACAAATTCAAAATTCATGGGCACAGAGGTGTAATCTAATAATTCTGCAATCTGAAGGTGGCACATCCTTTTAATCTGAAGATAAAGATCAGTAATTATCTCTGTAAATTATTTATTGTTGGTGAACTCAACATTCAAGCATCATAGGCTCTTTACAGTCTTTCTATGCCAAAAAGCATCACTAAGAAAAAGTTTTACTTTATCAATCAAATGAATCCCAATCAAAATACTGAAAATCAAGGAACAGCCCAAGGTTAATGAAAGCTAATAATTTAAAGAAAAAATGTGCTCAATCAATCTTTTTAAGGTGATTAATTGCAATGTTGGGAAAGTCAACAGCAGCTAAGTGGTTAATGTATGTCTGCAACCTGCCATGGTACGGGCTGTGTGGTAATTATGTTTAAGTGGTGATTGCTAGAACTAAGTGGCAGGGACAGATTCTCTGTTTGGAGGAGATGCATTCTCAAAACCAATAGAAATCCATTTGGGAAAATGGAACAATTTGGAAAAACATGCACTGCCCCAGTCCAGTTATATCCATTTACCCAAACAGTCCTCTTAACTGGCAATTTGTTTTAGAAAAAAATGCACCTTTATTTTTCAAAACAATTTTGTTGCTATTAAGCAAACAATTTATTTTAAGCTTTTTTTTTTTAATTTCAGTTGCTGTTTGTTTTATAATAATAAAAAAGTGAAGAATTAAAGGTGAGGTGTAGCATTTTTATTTTTTTGATGAACTGTTTTTATTCAGCACACCCAATATTCAAAATATAGTTTCCACTCATGTAACCTTATTCAGAAACTCACGTAACTTTATTCCAAAAGATACCTACTGTAGGGTCATATTCGTAAAGAGTAAGCTGTTTCAAATAGCAATTTTACTGTCTCATTGTTCTCTTTCACCGTAGACTTACATAACAGGCCAAATCAGCAAAGTGACTGTATTATTGTATAAGCCACTGAACATCAAGTGATTAAAGTTTTTTTTTTTGTATTGCTGTCAATACACAATAGCTGCTCTTGATAGTGCTGACTCTTACAACCATACAGACAAACAAAATTCAGGACAGCGTCTTGACTGTAGCCTGAACATGGGGGATATCACAAGGTATCAGTGGGCAGCTGGAAAAAAGTGTCACAAATTACAGTGAAACAGAGACAGGAGACAAACACTTGAGTGAAAGAGGCAGGGATAAATACTGCCATGGACATACCCAGAGATGGCAACTCTCCACCACACCTGCCTGTGAGATTGGTTCATGAGCAGAGCAGGGCAGGCCACCTACAACTACATTTAACAATATTTACAGCATTCTTTTAATGATTGATTTCTTCTTTTGAAAGAACTACAATAATGTGAATTATAATGCAGTATTTATTTACCTTTTGTTTAATATCTCTGGATCATGAAATCTCCATTTACATGTTATATACTGTATACTGTATATACAGGCATTTCATTTTTAAAGGGCGGAGACATTTTCCACAAACACGCAGTAACAAAACATGACACAGGAACTTGTTTACAGCAATTTCAAATGTCCATTATTGCTTATAAAGACCCTGAGAATAAACATGTATTATATCATTGCAGTCACTCAGGTGAAACAATGTCTTGTGATTTTCCCTAACTTCAATATTTTTCAGTTGAACTTTCATAAAGTAACACCTTTTTATACATATATCTGTTTTTATTTTTTGTAATTCTTTTGATTATATTTTCATTTTTACAAAAACACAGCAGAGAAAAAACAATATACAAATACAAACAAAAAGTCTATCAAATAGTGTAAATAACCTAGTGTGGGTAAGTATGACAAAACACAGCAGCAGATTCCCATTCTGCCAATTCACCCACACAATACCTTTTTTACACCCGTGTCGTTCTCCCATCATGAAACAGTACTCTACACACATTTTCAACATGGGATCCACTGTACATTATGAATTACCTCAGTCATTAAAAGGGTGATAAAGGAAACATGATAGAGAGGAAAAACTGAAGGTGTGTATATATACACACATAAACAAATACATATACACACATATATACACACTTGTTATGTTCAATTACGCTTGGCCATGGTAAAATGGCAAATAAAAGAGAAGATCATGTGAGATACTGGGGGTCCAGCTGGTCAATGTAAACGAGGAAGGGCTGCCAAGCCGAGTAGAATTTTGTGACTGAGCCACAAGTTGTAAATTACATTTTATTTATCCAGTTTAAGGAATTGCATAATGTCCCTAATCCAATGAACACAAAAGGATAGGGCAGCTTGTTTCCAGCTGGCTAAGATTAGGCGTCTGGCTAACAGGGTGGCAAAGACCAGAGAATCAGACTGTAGCTTAGAGATGGGGATGACATTGGGCACAGCTCCAAACAGAGCAACATGTGGGGAAGGGTTAAGAGGATCTTGTAGGATCTGGGAGAAGATGGAATTCCAGAAACGTTCCAACATGGGATCAAGACCAAAACATATGTATGAGGGAGGCTGGAGCCTGCTTACACCTATCACAGGTTGGGTCCATATCTGAATAAATCTTAGACCATTTTACTTTACACCAGTGAATGCGGTGGAGAATTTTAAATTGGATTAGCCCGTGCCTGGCACAGACTGAAGAGGAGTGTACCCAAGAGAGGGTTGATTCCCATTCCTCGACCTAGATCCTGTTCCTGTAAGCAACATGCTACTGTAAAAAATAGATTTTTAGTGATTTTTTACAGGAAAAGTCAACTACAGCTTAAAAAAAATACCCCTGGTCCCGAAGGAGCATCCCTATGAATAATGTATGGCCCTTAAAGGGTTAACCTTTAGCCTCCTGAAATTAATTTGAATTCTTTTGGACAAGATCTATTGTAGGGGTTTTATTCTGATATATTTAGTCAAACTATTCCATGAACACGCATTGTGAAGCAAAACTATACATAGTTTCCATAGCTGTAATATGTGATACATTTAAATTACCTATAGCTAACAAAATAATGTCAGTACATCTTGTCTAATATGTTTTATCATCTGTGACTGGGTAGCATTAGCAGTGAGACTCAGAGAACAGAAAGCTGTAGTTTAAGAGCCCATGCACATTTTATTGAGCACTGTACCGTACCTTCACCATCACTAATTCTAGAACAACAACATCACCCTTTTTATACACCTGTGGCTGGAGCCTAATTAATCATTTAATCAATGTACGGCTCCAGCCACATTCCCATATTTTTTTGCAGGTAGGAATTTAACCCCCTCCCTGCCACCCAATATTTCACCCCACACACCTGTGCACTTATAAACAATAGCATTTATAAACAATACAATTGGCAAATATATCTGCCACTCATTTTCCATGATGAACTTCAACTTGAAATAATGCATCCATTGCTGTACTTCCCGTTGAAGAAATGCATCCAACCCATGTGAGTTGCTTGTTGGTCTTTGAGTCCTTTGTTGTAGGGAAAAAAAAAAAAAAAAAAAAAAAAAAAAAATATATATATATATATATATATATATATATATATATATATATATATATATATATATATATATATATATTCACAGCAGGGAGGGAGTTAAATATATAGAGACTGTGTTAATTTGTTAACTTAATTATTGTTAATTATCAGCTGCACCTGGCTATTATTGTAAATTAGATCCAGGTGCAGAGTATTAAAAGAAAGCAGTCAGTCCGTTCAGGGCTGCTGCTGTGTGAAGGAGCCTGATTGAAGGTGTACTGAATCGTACTAAAAGGTAACTGTGTGTTCCTTTTGTTTTTCTTTAAACTGTGTGTTTGAAAAAGTTTAGCTGTGTGGCTTACTAGAATAGGTTCCTGTTCAATTTAGTCAGTACTCCAAATGGAGCAAGGTGTTCAGTTTTGTTTTGTTTATTAAAAATAGCACGTCAGCACTCAAAGACTCCATTTCTGTGTCCTGGGTTTGATTTTAAAGGGGCAATGGACGACTGTGAGTGGACTCACAGCAGACACAATGTCACAGTGTGTACATGTGTATCGTATAGTTCGTAGTTTCTATAGTACACAGGACCCATTATTATATAATATATATATATATGCCTATAGAAAGTCTACACCCCCTTTCAAAATTGTCATCTTTTGTTGCCTTATATCCTGGAATTATTATGCATTAAAATAGTTTTTTTTTTTTTTTATCACACATCTAATAACATCCTAACCCTGCTGAAAACCTGCTGCCCTCTTTAAGAAAGCTGAAACTGGGACGGAAGTTCAGGGGTAGGATATAAGAACATTTCCAAGGCACTGAATATCCCCCAGAGCACAGTAAAGTCCATTATTAAGAAATGGAGAGAATATGAAACAACTGTGAATCTGTCTAGAGCAGGCTGTCCTCAAAAACTGAGTATCCAGGCGAGAAGGGCAAAAGTCAGGGAGGCCAACAAGAGGCCTATGGCAACTCTAAAGGAGTCACGGCTGAGCTGAGAGACACTGTACATATGGGAACAATAGCCTGGGTGCTTAACAAAACTGGCCTTTATGGGAGCGTGGCAAAAAGAAAGCCATTGTAGAAAAAAAACTCACATCAAATCTTGGCTAGAGTTTGCCAGAAGGCATGTTGTCTTATGAGACCAAAATAGAGCTTTCTGGCCTCAACACTAAGTGCTATGTTTGACGCAAGACTAACACCGCACATCATCCTGAGAACACCATCCTTTCCGTGAAGCATGGTGGTGGCAGCATCACGCTATGGGGATGCTTCTCTGCGTCAGGGCCTGGAAAGATCATGAAGTCAGAGGGCAAAATGGATGCAGCAAAAGGTCAATGTCCTGGAGTGGCCCAGTCAAAGTCCAACTTGACAGAGCTTGAGCCATTTTACAAAGAAGAATGGGCAAAAATTGTAGTGTCCAGATGTGCAAAGCTGGTAGAGACTTATCCAAATAGACTCACAGCTGTAATTGCTGCCAAAGGTGCCTCTACCAAATATTGATTCAAGGGGGTGAATACTTATTCAATCAATTATTTTCTCTTTTATATTTGTAATTAATTTAGAACAATTTGTATGTTTTATTTTTCACTTTGACGTTATGGACTTTTTATGTGTTGATCAGTGATTAAAGACTCCTAATTAAATCCATTTTGATTCCATGTCGTAACACAATAAAATGTGGAAAAGTCCAAGGGGGGGTGAATACTTTTGAGATCCACTGTATGGTAGGGTGGCAAGAAGGAAGCTATTACTCAAGAAAGCCCACCTTGAATCCCGTTTGAAGTATGCAAAAAAAAAAACCACTCAGGAGATTCTATAGCCATGTGGTAAAAAGTTCTGTGGTCTGACGAAACTAAAATGGAACTTTTTGACCTAAATGCAAAACGGTATGTTTGGCGCAAACCCAACACAGTGCATCATCCAAAGAACACCATCCCTGCTGTGAAGCATGGTGGTGGCAGCATCATGTTATGGGGATGTTTCTCATAGGCAGGGACTGGGGCACTTATCAGGATATAAGGGAAAATGAATGGAGCAAAGTACAGACAAGTCCTTGAGGAAAACCTGCTGCCCTCTGCAAGAAAACTGGGACGGAAGTTCACCTTTCAGCATGACAACGGCCCAAAGCACACAGCCTAAGCTACACTGGAGTGGCTAAGGAACAAAAAGGTAAATGTCCTTGATTGGCCCAGTCAGAGCCCTGACCTAAATCCAATCAAAAATTTGTGGCATGACTTGAAGATTGCTGTCCATCAATGCTCCCCAAGGAACTTGACAGAGCTTGAACAGTTTTGTAAAGAAGAATGGTCAAATATAGTCAAATCTACATGTGCAAAGCTGGTAGAGATCTAACCCAACAGACTCACAGCTGTAATTGCTTCCCAAGGTGCTTCCACCAGATGTTAACTCGGGGGGCTGGAGACTTATCCAATTATGATTTTTGTATTTTTAATATATAATTTTTTTCTCAATAAAAACGTTTTTCCCCTTAACAGTGTGGATAAGTGTGGTGTGTAGATAAGTGGAAAAAAAAACTCTTTTAAATGCATGAAACTCTGAGGCACTGACACAACAAAATGGGAAAAAAGCTCAAGGGGGTGTAGGTGTAGTTTAAAATTCAGATGCCAGCAAGATGGCTTTTAAACTACATGTTTGTGTACAACATGAAACTTGCATTTAATAGTAAGTTATATAAGGCTAATAACTAGAACTGCATTACTATTTGTTGACTTGTTAATTGAATGTGTAGCAGGTGCAGGCATAGGGCAAAGGTGAAAGTATTGACCTCATGAACAAATAATGATTGCACTGAGCTGATAAAGAGCTTTGTCATTAACTGCTGTCATTCTAGTTTCACTGAAATGGAAAACAGCACAACCCTTCTGGGAAAGGATATGAGACATAACTGTTCTCGAACCAATTAGGAAAAATGTATATGTAATTGGATTCTACTGGCTACCCTCAACTGAACAGCTCTCTTGGGAGTGGTTTAACAAAACAATGTTGCTGATGCATCCCACTAAACCTTTACAAATAGAAGAAATATATTTTGGGCTGTGCTATCTGAAACATTACCATGGGAACAGATGTTGGGACAGATTTATTTGAGGGAATAGGGTTTTTATATGTAAACATAAATACTGAATTATGTCAAACTTTAGTTTTATCTATGTTGAGATTAAACTTTCTGAAGATCTTATTGGTACAAGTTAATGAATATATAATAATCTTGGGGTATATGGAGGCTGTTTGTTTGTCTGCTGACAGTCTTTCTGTATGTCATTTACTGTATTTAGAGAACTGTTTGTTGAACTGTGTTCAAACTTGCTAAGGTCATCTTTTTAGCATTTATTAAGTTTATCCAAATCTAAGGGTATATGGAGCACATTCTAAGCAGACAAGAGTCACGTGCAGAGCTCTGGAAGACCAGCTTGACAAGAAATTCACAGAACATGAACATGGGCTGCGTGGAGTAAAACCTCACAAATTGGAATTATGTGCTTGTGGCTTTAAAACAGGGTAAGATTTCCACTTGGCTTGCGGAGAACTGTCCCTCCGTATGTAAGACCAAACAGATCGGCCTCCAATGCTAGGAGACAACCGTTACTTTCCCCAAGGGGAAATGAAGAGAAGAATAGTGGATGAATCAAAGAGATGTCTAGACTCTCCCTGGCTTACAAGTGTTGCCTACATTGAGAGAGGTCAGCGTGGCCAGACTTCCGAGTCTAGGTAGTGATGATCACTTCCCTCACGGGGTGACATGAATGCTGAATAAAGAGAAAGATATAAACATTCAAAGAGGGGTTTCCAGAGACGGAGACTGACACAGACAAAAGAAGATACTTCATAAAGTACAGTGAAGGGTTTCCACTTGGGTTGCACGGGGGTGTCAGAACCGATCAGCCTCTAACGCTGAGAAGCAACCGATATTTCCTCCAAGGGGAACCTAGAGTGAGAGACGGCAATGCGTGGAGTAAAACCTTGGGAATTGAAATTGGTATTATGTGCTTGTGACTTTATAAAGAGGACAGAATTTCCCCTTGGCTCGCAGAGAGCCAAACTCCAAGGCTGGGAAGCAACTGATACTTCCCATAAGGAAAACTGAGAATGAGCGTTAGGATAGATTTGGCCTGGGGTCCCCTCTGGCTGGCGGAGAACTTTCCTGATGGAGGATGAGGCGGAGATGAACCCCCCCCCCCCCCCCCCCCCCCCCCCCCCCCCCATGGGAGGAAACCTCTGGTGGTCCTGGCAGAGAGATGGCCCCCATTCCGGTCATACTAGCAATATTCTTGGAGGGTTCAGCACACATGATCAAAGGAAAGTCCGGAAATAAGGTAAGAAATGAAATTCTGATCAGAATGGCTTTGGAGAGCCGTTATACAATTGTTACCTTTATTAAAAATGTCAGTGGATGAATCTACTGCATAATCTACAGTTTAATCAACTAATGCCCTAATAGGCTGCAGTGGAATACTAGTTCTGTATCAGACAGGAAGTCCCATCCCTTTTAGAGAAGCTGGCAGGACTCAGAGGTGTGTGTGTGTGTTTAGGGGGGGGGGGGGGGGGGGTAGGCTAACCATGAAGTACTGGAGAGGTGTTGCAGCAAGCTTCAATCAGTGCGAACCAAAGGAAGAAACTACTTGCTTTAGTTACTTTATTGTTTTAGTGCTTACAATTGTGGATTATTAGCAGAGAAAACCACAGAAAGCCAGATTTATTGTTTTTTGAACAAGCTCAGTTAGCGAGAGGACTGAGCTGCTTGAGAAGAAGAAAAATAAAAATTAAACCTTGGACAAGGGTTTTTAATAATTGTCTGAAGAACTGTGTTAGTGGGTCTAACACAAAGCTTGAAAACCTGTACTGGATTAAGGCTCGCTGGAACAGGACGCACTGGAAGAAACATGGAACCAAGCGATTTACCGAGGGAAACAATATGAGTACCACTTTGAATCTTACAGTTATATTGTGTGTAATGGTAACTCACCTGGTTTTAAAAAGTCTTGGTACAGTAGACAAGGCAAAGAATAGCAAACCATAGTGTTGTATTGGAAAGTGTTTTATTTCTTGGGACCCTTTAAATAGAAAGAAAGACGCAATTAACAAAGCGAGCACTCTTAAAACAAACCTGTTGTTTACCTGGTTAGCCCAGAAGGAAGGAACTGTTCGAGAGTTGCACTGGGGAAGTATGCAGTGTGGTTCTGGAAACACTGCTCCCTGCCTTCATGTGCTTCAACCCGAGGGGGTTTGCGATGGCAGAACTTAAAGCCAGCACTTAGCTTTACCATATCTCCAAGGCCTTGGACTTGATCATAAGAAGTAGGAAAACGACCATTAGTACAGTGTTTGGTGGTGGTGCAACACACTTGTGATTAATCAACACGGCAGGTGGCTTATTCCAATATGTTGGTGCAGTCTCTTTATTGGCAGTCAAAGACTGACTTTGCCACTATATATATATATACACACACACACACACACACACACACACACACACACACACACACACACACTCAACACACTACAGTAGACATGACACTTTTCAAAAGTGTTTACCAGACTAAAAGATTTTTTGCACATTTTGCCTATTGTTTAAAAACTGTTGCTTATGTGACAAAAAAATCTCGTAGAAGTACGAATGCTATCAGATCTTCAACTAAAATCTAATATTAGATAAAAGGGACCTTGAGTGAACAAATAACACGAAATTGTGATACTTATTTAATTATTTATTTATTAAAGAAAGTTATGCAACAACCAGTGCCCCCGCCATGTGAAAAAGTAATTGCCCCCTTAGACTCAATAACTGGTTACTCCACTTTTAGAAGCAATAACTGCAACCAAACACTTCCTGTAGTTATTGATCAGTCTCTCACAGCGTGGTGGAGGAATTTTGGCCCACTCCTTCATGCAGAACTGAGTGACATTTGTGGGTTTTCGAGCATAAACTGCTTGTTTCAGATCCTGCCATAACATCTCAACATCGCCTTGCTACTCTGCCATGAAACCCATTTTTGCCCAGTGTCTTTCTGATGGTGGAGTTATCAACAGATCCCTGGATGTTGTTCTAGGGTTCTTTGTGACTTCCTGGACGATTTTACACCTTGTTCTTGGAGAGATTTTGTCAGGACGGCCACTCCTGGGAAGATTAACTACTGTCCCAAACTTTCTCCATTTGGACAATATGGTTCTGACTGTGGTTCGGTGGAGCCCCAGACCCTTAGAAATGGTTTTGTAACCTTTTCCAGACTGATAGGCATCAACAACTTTTTTTCCAGAGGTCTTCAGGAATTTCTTTTGATCGTGGCATGAGATCGTGCCACTAGAACCTGTGTGCTGACAATTTCACTTTGATGGTAAGGGCCAAAGTTAGTCAGCTTTATATTGGGCAGGGCTGCCCCAAATAAGGCCTGATTGTTCACCAAAGTAATCAAACAGCTGACCATAATTATCCCTTTAATTGGGTTGAGTTAACTGGGGGGGGGCAATTATTTTTTCACTCCTGAAGATTGCATGTTTGATTACCTTGAAAGAAGCACCAAACTTTGGTGTCATTTTTTCTCTCAGACTCCCTCTATATACTACTACAACCCATAAATAGATCTGACCAAATTCAATGTGAAAAACATGCAAAAATGCAGAAAATCTGACAGGGGGCAAATACTTTTTCACGGCACTGTATATGTATTGTGGTCTATGATTTTATATAGCCTACACAAATGATTTATAGTTTTGTGTGAATGTTTTCTTTTAAAAGAAATTACTATGTGTGGTTAACAAAACTATATACACATGTTTACGAATGTTTGTTATGTTTATTAGCAACCTGTGGTAGACTATTGATATTTTACTCTATATTGGCAACGGGAAAAAATCTTTCTTTATATATTGTTATTTATTTAGGTATGTTGCCTAAGGTTACAATACATAGTTGTTAACACTAGAAGCCCCAGGGCAGTCATTTTGGTGGTTTTTGGTTTTAAAATGTCATTTTCTCCAGTCGTGTAACACATATGGGGCGCTTTCATGTACCTTTCTGTCCATATGTATTAAATATTCTCACAAAGCATGAAACTCCGGAGTGCAGAAATAAAGGCGATATATTACATTATACCTAAAAGCCCCAGGAGCAGTCACATTGACAGCCACACAGAAAACGCTTGCATTTTTATTATACAGAACGGTATACTACTTTATTGTTTTTATTTACCAGTCTGTAATGTGTTTAACTGTAGTCAGATTAGTCTCTACTCTCTGCCTGACTGAATGACTGACAGTCTATTATTTTCAATCAGCCTTTTGAAGGGTGGCGCCTGCTTGTCAACTGTGCTGCTTTGGTCAATCAATTAGCATCAGGACCTGTAAAAATAAATAAAAAAGTTATTTTAAAGTTTTGCTATGCAACAAAATATGGAGTTGATGTTTTGGATCAGATGGCACAGAAGTATTCCATGAAAGCTGGCTTCCGACGGTGGTCTGTTCAGGTGTTTTACAATGTATTGGATCTAGCAGCCATCAACTCCTGTGTACTCTACAAAGACTGCACGGAGTAGAATTTACCAAGGAGAGAATATATTTTACAGTTAGCACAGGAACTTCACAAGAAGCATTTGGAACTGAGGGAGACTGCAAAGCATGTACCCACAACTGAAGCTGCCAACCCCATTGAGCCGCAGGAGATGCCAATGCCTGGTTGGCAAGTGCAATAAAAATAAACTTCAGACAGCTGTGCCCTGTGCAGAAAGGTGGCATGGAGAAGTGCATTATTTGTGTTGATTGTGAACAGCCTGACTCAACAGAACGTTAGCAGACGATGACAAGAGGCGGTTGCCCTGGCAACCAGGAGAGGCAGTAGGCTCAGTGTGAAAGGGCTGGCTGAGGGGTGACGTCAGGCCAGAAAGAAACACACACAGTACTGAGGTGAAATGATGAAGGCGCTTGTTTGTGCCGGTTTATTTCAAAACAAAAGATTGAACAAAACAGAAAACACACGACGAACAAACAAAACGGCGCGTTGGCCAAAGTAGATAGACAGACAAACAAAGTGGATGAACCAAACAAGTATTGTGGGAGTCCTCTCGTACGACAATTGGAGTCTCGGGACAACAGCACGTGAATTTATTTAGTGCAATTCCCCGTGCTCACATATTATTAAATTTTACCTGCACATGAAGTGCTATGCAATCCTCGTGCCTAAATACGAATATACATTTTAAACACTTGTGCTCGTAACCCGTATTATATCCCCTGTACCAACTACAATACACCAACATTAACACCATGCATACACCATATAACACAAAAAATATGCACAGGGGCGGGGCACACTGCCACACTCTGTTAAAATATTTGCAAAATAGTTGAAAAAACATGGTGGCTGTCCCAATATTTTATGATTTAGCTTGCAGTTTACATGTGTAGTCATTTCTGAACTAAACTGTTTGGAAAGTGAAATTAATGCCAGGTGCTACTGTCAGTGAGAACTGTGTAACCACTTGAAGCTAGCAGTGATTGTACTGAAAACAGGAAACCAAAGAAGAAGGTCAAGATTGTTAGCGATCCAGATTTAATTGCATTGCACTAAATTATTCCTGATCTATGATTAAAAAAAGAACCCTACAGGATACGAAATAGGACCAATCATTTTTAATACCAAGTCTGCTCTGAATGAAAAAAACAAGGCCGTGTCAAATCCATTAGAGTTTGGTTTATGTTCTTCAAGAGATTGCTTTCCAATCACTCTAGCTTTTAGCTGCTATCATCTACACAGTACCAGTGCATTGTGTTTTCTTTAAGTCAGGCAGTCTCCACTTTCTGTGTTTTCAAACTAATTTCCGCTTCATTTCTGAAATGGCAGAATATATTGCCTATTTGTTTTAAAAAATCAGCACCTGCCAATACAGCTTTTACAAACAATTTTTAAACTCATTTCCCAAAAGCACAGTTAGTGATGTTAGCATGTGACTGAAGTGCATCTGTTCCTTCTTCTCTATACTTTCTCTAGGAACAAATTATTAACATTATGACAGGTGTGGTAAAGTGCCCCTGTGGTCAGGATGTCAGGACACTAAGCACACCTATTTCCAGGTTTCCACGATATAGGAAGCACACTCAGAATTTATAGTTGAGCACATTTTGCGCACTTTTATTGTTCAGTCAGGTGAGTGGAAGCAACCAAAATAAACAAACACAACACATAGCTCTCCCCGAGCACTAACTAATACAAAATGATAAACTACTAAAATGAGGAAGGCTAAGCCTTTTACCTCATACCAAACAAAACACTCTCCCCACTCTGTCTGTCTTTCCTGGTCTTCAACCCAGCAACCCCTTTTCAAAAATCATCTGCCTTTTATACCCGCCTGTGGCAGCCTAATTGATTTCACCTGTTCTCAATTTGTTTGGACACTGGCGGCCATTTTGCTCCAAATGTAACTTGTGGCCAGAATGCTCGCCAACCACCACTTCCCAAGGTCCTAATGCCTTTAAATTCTGTCACACACATACACCCCATCACACAAGGTACCTTCACGGCCCAGGCTGAAATAAACACAGAGACAAAAAGCTGCAGTTTAAAAGAGCTGTTGCACACTTTATTAAAAAAAAACAAACAAAACAAAACAAAAAAACACAGGAACAAATAAACATGTCATAAGCACCAAAATAAAGATTCAAACAAAACAATACAGCCTACCCAGTACCCAGTACCCAGTACCCAATCAGCCCCAATTACCTAATTGGGGAATGGCCACACCTGTAATTGCTGGCAGGGATAGATTTAATCCCATCCCTGCCAACCTTATATTCTCACACACACACTATTTACAGCAAAAGGGCTGCTGCCCTGCAACAAAAATAAATACATGAATTAATGTTAACAAATGAGTTATGAATATTGATAATAAGTCTCTGACCCAAGACCAATTCTAGCCAAAAGAATTGTTCACCTGGAAAATATGGACTACTTTCCACAGGCATCAATGGTCCCAGTTCCTAGGCCCTTTCTTTTGCCTTCGGGGACCCCAAAAAATAATCAAAACACACCTGCAATAACTAGTGAGATCAATGCATAGAACATGAACTTGGAAAAAAATGATCAGCAAGCTAAAATTAAATGAAAGTATCAATGCTTCCCGATTTTAACACCACCTAATTTGCAATGTCTCCACTGCCCTCATGCTCTACAAATGGTCATTTTTATAATGGTTTAATTGGGAGGGGGTAGGCGCTGTGATAATTCTAATGCCGTTTTTGTAATTTAATAAGAGAACAATGTGATAAATTCATTACAATCAAATAAGCAGGAATCCTTTTAGTAAGAATAACTGGTTACGTACCCTCTTAATCTTTCATGTCCTAGTTTGCTATGATTTATATAGTTTATTCATTTACCTGAACGGAAAACCAGTACAACCTTGGAATCATGAGTACTTTTGATGAATACACACTCATTTTGGTATGCATGTACCAATGTATTTAAACTGTAGTTGACATTGTATTCAGACTGTAACACAGACTCATTTATGTACTAGTATCCAAGAAATTTAGTTGTAAGTTTTGGTCAATAATAAATATAACAATCAAGCGAAAAAAAAAAAAAAAAAAAAAAAACTTGGAAATCAACTTACTGTATGTGTATCTTTTTTTCACCATGTCAGAAGACTTTAATATCTTTTACAATTCAGAGCACCAAAGAAAATATTGAAAACATGTCATAAAATGCCTTAGTGTAGTTACTGAACACCTACAAGTGGTATTCACTGTGAGATATAACTGATCAATAGAGGCCTGCAAATGAAGTAATAGCTCTCTTTGTGTCTGTGCATATAATAGCATAGTTAACAGGCATCAGAGCCATGGTTGCAGGTAACCTGGGAATCAAAATCTAAATCAATGATTAAATGGAAGGATCTTCTGTGACCGCTTAATTGGTAATCATAATGCAGCAAGTATTGGAATATCTTTGGTAGTAGCCACAAGCTAGAGTTATTTTTCTCTCGTTTACCCTATTGTGTACATTCTATAATAGCAGATGATATCACAGATAAAATAGGTTTTGCTATTGTACTCAGAAGCTATTTCATTGTGTACTACAGTATTAGAAGGCAGTCTGTTCTGTAAGAGAGTCATTCTAATTGCACAATTATTACTATGAAGATAAGAATCATCTGATTGGTGCGATTGCTTTCCTAAATATAAGCTATCACCACTAATAGAACCTGTTTAGCACTGCATTCAAAAATAAACTATCTGCATGGCTCTAAGCCTTCCTTTCACCTCCCATTGTAGATACATTACAAAAAGACAGCTTGAACAACTTTGTGTTGGGGCACTAACTGGAATGGGCTGACTGTGCAGAGATCATAAAGAAATGCCCTACATCAATAAACTACATAAGGTTAGAAGGGATATACATTTATATTACGCCTTTCTCATCAAGCAGTGTCTCAAAGCACTTCACATTCACTGAGAAAGCACTTGCCAGACAGCCAACAGTTACAGTTTGTTGAAAGGTGGCAAAATATGTTTACCGCAGAACACAACACATGCACTTCACACACAGGGTTCCAGTGTAAATACATGCACTTCACACACAGGGTTCCAGTGTAAATACATGCACTTGACACACATGGTTCCAGTGTAAATACATGCACTTCACACACAGGGTTCCAGTGTAAATACATGGTCAAGGATACTACTGTGCAGGGACCAGAAAGCTACAGTGAAGTAAGGATTCTGACTGGTTTAATGGTTCATCTCAATAGAACTGCTCTGAAAAAAAACACAAACCTGGCAAAGTCACATTTTAAGTTGACAGGGTAAGGTTTAAAACCAGCACATGACAGAATATATGATGGTTGTTAGAATGGAGAACAGAACAATAATCTCCACTTGATTTGAATTTCTAAACTTCTCCACAGTTACTTTAAGCCAGAACCCTGCCACACACAACTGCATAGGCAACTGTGAAAAGGTCTGTTTATATTTTCCCTGTGATACACCTGAGGACACCCTCTGCCACATGACTCCTCCTCTTATCTTTTCTACTGAGTAATTCCTTAAAATGTTTTTACAGACAAAAACCTTACAAATTACCTTGTGCTGCTTGTATACGGTATCTAAATCCAACTGTGTTGCAGTTTCACTTGGACGTGGAAGTAGAGCAGATCTACATTGACTATTGACTGACAGTAAAAAAAAAAAAAATCTTAACTAAGTGCACTAAGACGGGCCAGTCGCAGCGCAAACATACTGCAATTTGCATTTTCATTGCGACACTTAACAAAGTAAATATTTCTGTTGTATGTACTAAGAGAAAATATGTTTACGAAAACAGCTAATTTAAATATTTGTTGCGTCTTCTTAGCGAGATCTCTAGCATACATTGTGAGAGTCGTGCGACATTGTTCAAATAAATAGCAGCAGTTGAGTTGTGTTTTGAAGCAGCAGAGGGTGTCTGAAGGATAACGTCTATACATGCAAGGGTGCAAGAATCAAAATAACATTGTTTTTGTTAAATGTAAACGTCATCTGTACAATGCATTCTGTTCATCTTCATTTTACTTATTGTAATACTAATACTATATATTTGAAAGGCAGTTTAATCACATCCAAATCTATAGTGGGGCCCCCACCTTCACCCCAAATAAAAGAAAAATGTTTCTATCAAAAAGCTTTTCATAATCATACAGTAGCACCTCGCTAAACCGAATATGTTTGTTGGACATTAGGAGGTGTCGGGTTTAAAAATATGCAATAAAATCGCACACACACACACATACATTTACAGTGCTTAATGTATTTTACATGTATAAATCATTGTGATGAAATATCACCAACGTGTTTTGAATAGGCTATACATTACATTATGAAAAAATATATAAATCTGTACAGCAGGCCTATGCAGTATACAGTACAGTAGTAAAATCAAATGAACACCTAGTGCACTTTCTTTTTACTTTAGCCTGTAGGCTACAGTATATTAACACAAAATTAATTATTTTAGTGTTTTTTAAATTATTATTATTATTATTATTATTATTATTATTATTATTATTATTATTATTATTATTATTATTATTATTAACTTGGCAGCCAAGACAATTAACACAGAATGGATTATGATGCTGCATTGACAAGTTATAATACTTACAGGAGGACAATCAATTCTCTTTAATACAAATTTCAAGGGACCAGCAATACATTTTGCATTATACCACTAATTCATATTATCGTGAGTCGCCTATAAGCCAAATGTATACTGTCAGTTTTTATTTAAGTTAGTCAGTGCTGCAGTGCTAAATTGTGCCCAATTACAAACCACCTGCACATTAATAGAATAGGTGTGTTTCCTGTTCCTATACATATGTTCAGAATGAGCTGGAGGGGTTAGCAGCACATGTGTGCGGTTTATTGCTCCCAACACATTGGGGAAACCAGAAGTGTCATAGAAATTTGATTTCAAAGCTTGTAAGTACACACTTCTTTTAGGGAAAAATAGGTATTTGGCTGTTCTCCTCAAAAATCCATTGAGCACAAATAGAAACATTTGCGACTATTGTCTGCAGCTTTCTTACATCTCATCATAACATTTGAGAACCCTGATTTGCACTATCTCCACTCCCTATTTGAGAATTTATGCAGGAGCGCTCATAATTACATATTTATCTACGCTTGAAACGCAAACAGAAACAGCAGCCGCAAAAGCATTCCCTAAAAAGTCGCAAATAGCATTGCGCCTGTCTAGTACATTTCAACCAAGACTTTTGACTCGTTTGCAACTGTTTTGCGACTATTGTGACAGGCTCAACACTTTAGTGAATCTACTCCTTATAGTTCCCATGGTAACAATAAATGGCTCAGGGCTTTTTTACCACCTGTTTTGATCTTCATTTCTTTCAATCCACTCGACTGACTTTCTTCTATATCCTTTCATGTAAACACTTTCTTATCATTGGTTACCCGAGGAATATTCATATAGCTGAGTTACTTTGTTGAGTGATAGTGCTGGATGCCAATCAGAACTTCATGGTCCATTAACCTAATAACCAAAGCTTACAAATGACCTGAACTACCATACCACCAATAATATCACATTTCTCAAAGCTTGCTATTCAGATATTAATATGAGCAACCTGTGGCGTCAACCTACATTGGAAACAAAGCATGCAGTGGAGACCTAGCTGAGATAGAAAGGTGTGGCAATCTATAACACAGGAAAAAGACCAACAGTTATTTATGGTTCCTTTGTGGAAATCAAATATATTGCTAAATATTAAAAACTAATTTGTAACAAACAGATTTAGATAACACAACCCATTTGGTACATGTCCGTGTTCAGATTAATGACTTGTTGAAGGTACTATTATATTGCATTTATTATATAGACTTACCTTTCAAAAATGTGGAGGACAGATAGGCAAATTGGTAGGTTAGGTTGCATCGCAAAGAAAGCCTAAGAATCCTGACTCTTATTCACCATTCACAAACAAACAAAGCAAGTGAGTGAGTGGATTCAACTTTTAGTTTAAACAAAATCTTATTGATCATGTGTTTCTAGCAATTCCCAGGCAGGCTACAATTGGCTGTCCCAGCATTTCTATAATCCTTTCTCTACAGTAACTATTATATTCACAATTGACTACTGAGACGCCAGGAACCAACAAAGTACAAGAAGCTTGATACATGCGAACTCAAGCTGTGCAGCAAAATTGCTATGCACATTCTTTAAGCATTAAATTTAAATAATGATGTATTATTATATGTAAATTCAGATAATGCTTTATCATTATACTATAAAGTACTAACTCCCATAGAGGAATTAAACAAAAAAGCTAGTTTGTGTTGACAACACAGTTATACAGATGTTTAGTTGTCAGTAAAATGATTTGACACATTTGAACATTTCCCCCATGTTATAAGAAAACGCTGCATTTACCAATAGTCATTTTAACTGTTGGTGGACACAACCTATTTAAATCATTCTCTAATTCACGGTGAGGGCCAAACAAACTACTGTAACACTAAAGCAACGCTGACACAGCCCCTAAATTCATAGCTCTCTTTAAGAAATATATATTATGGTGCTGCCTTGTTTACTGTATCAAAAGCTTTGAAACATTGAAACATATTGAAACATTTTATAATAACGTTTTTGAACTCCATCTTATCAGACACAACACCCTTAAATGTATGTTTAATTTAAGACAGAGTTTCTGAATAGCCAAGTAGTTGCATGAAATGGGTATAACAGAAATATAAGAAACAAGGACCTCTGTTGAAGCATATGAACTGTGCAGTGAGTTCACTAAGCTGTTTTATTTACTGCTGTGAATCTCTAGCAGATCTGCAGAAATCAATAGCCAGAGGGGCTGGTAATTAGAGTGTCACAGGAGCCTGGTATAAAACACACAGCATGCCAGGAAGATTGCTCAAGTGCTTGTACCATACAGACAGTAAAGAATTAGCTGGATTGGAACTAAAAATGTTCTTCAGTAAAACTAAAAGACTGGCCTATGTGAACTGATCTCTGGACTATACACTGTTCTGCTTTGTTGCACTCTTTCTATTTCTTTCCTTTCGTTTATTTGCTGTGCTTTTAGATCCTGTGAAGATGGACATGGAGCTGAAGATGTTCACAGTATTTTGGGGGGTGATTTTAATAGTTCAAAGTAGCTTTGAGACAAGAGTTGTTAGCGGTAAGTGATTCATGCTTTTGTCTTTTTCAACACTCAATCAACTTAGTGAAGCTTTCCCAAAGCTAGGTGACAAGAATAACTATTGTAAAAAGGGGTTTTGTTATATTTTGAAGCGGTTTGGGGTAATTCTCACAGAAATGTAAATGTATCTACAATAATATGCAGCCTGTTGTTGTGTATGTGTTATACTACTTGCATAGAATTCAGTAGTTTAATAGTTTTTTTTTTTGCTTTTTTTAATTCTTTGTTTGATGGTTAAATTAGGATTCTACTGCTGTAAAGTGGCACCTATACTTACACTGCACGATCTTGACCTATTTTGAATGTACTGGCACTAATAGTTAGAAGTTCTAAATTGGAGTGAATAAGCATTTACCTATGAAAGAGCAAATGCATTATTAGTGTTTCAAAGGGGAAGTAAGTAAGATTTAGGGGTTCTAGTTTTTGTTTGTCAGTACACTTACCATATACCAGAAAACTGCCATTCTTACTATAACAGTTTTAAATCTATTATATTACTATACAGTTGCAAATGTAATCCAGAAAAGTTGATTAGAAATGAAGATGAACCTGGTGCATTCTCACTCTTTCAATATGTTTCCCTTACTGTACAAGTAAATAGCTGAGCCCTTTTCATGTTATGTAGGTTTGGAAAATAAAGATGTACCTTTTAAATGCACAACGGGGTTTTAAGTGCACAATAGGGTTGATTGTTCTCTTTACATAGCTGACCACATCTAAAAGCTTAACCAGGTTGTGCAAGGGTGTCTCTAACTCATAACAAATTGATTACCAAGTATAGTAAACATATAGAAGGGAAGGAATGGTAAATAAGGGCAAGTAAAAAATGCATGTACCCATCAGCTATTATATAATTTGTAAGCAAAGTAGAATAAGGAAAAGAAATGTAGCTAAATATTAAGCTAAATCAGGGGCATCAAAATAAATCAAGTTTTATTGTGAAAAAGTGAAACACATAATAAGAAAATGTTAAGAAAACAAGCAACATGAACGTTAGAATTTTTAAAACACTCCAGTATTATGACTCACTGTTTATTTTGTGGTTTGTGATATTTTGTGAAGTGTTAACGGGATAAAAAAAATGTTAAAAATAATAAAAAAAAAAACAACTGCAGTACGCTTTTAAAAAAAAAAGCACTTTTAAAATTATATTTATTTCAATTGAAAACAGGTTCTGCAGTTTAGAACATATTATTTGCATTTAGACAAGTTTTCTTCAAATCTGCTTTGTTTCCTCTTGGCAGTGCAGACAATTGCTGCCACCCTTTTAAATAGTAGAATCTGTGCAGTTATGTTTTAAAGCTGGTCATCTGTTAAATATTGTGTAACTATCTCAAAATCTTCAAGTCTTATTTATACATTCTGCTTTGTTTCCTTTTGGCAGTGCAGACAATTGCTGCCACCCTTTTAAATAGTAGAATCTGTGCAGTTATGTTTCAAAGCTGGTCATCTGTTAAATACTGTGTAACTATCTCAAAATCTTCAGGTCTTATTTATACATTCATTCAAAGGTTAACACAGTTCTACCTAGCAGTGACAAAAGTTGTTTTATAGGTTTTGGGAAATAAAAGGCTCTCGTCTCATTAATAAGAAATGTTTTTTTTTTAAATAACCACTCGCTTAAATGACTGCACATGCTGATTATTATTTTAGAAGTTACCAAACCTAACTTCAAAAAGTTGTCTGAGTTTTTCAGCATTTTCACAAATAAACTTCAGCAAACTCAAATTCAACACCCCAAATTACTATTTTCTTGCTGCTGCTCTCTCAGCCATCCAATGATTCAATCAAAAGGTCTTGCTTTATTATTATTATTATTATTATTATTATTATTATTATTATATATTATTATTATTATTATTATTAACACGTTGTGGTCAGTGGCAAAATATAGTAAATCAGTTATTATTTGTAAAGATCATTTCAATGTTTCCCCTAAAAACATTTTGCTCATCTAATAGTATCACTTTTCTGCTTACATGACATTCTGTCTATTAAATATGTAATGATGTAATGTGTTATCATATATTCACTGTGCAATGCTCCAAGAAGCAACACCTTTAAAACAGATTAATTGTGGTGTTTAAGAGGCAGCTCAGCCTAGCCTGCTGGTTGTAAGAAGGACAGATGCATATTAGAACCTTAGAGAAGATTCCCTTTCTCTCATAGTAATGCAATAGTATTAACCAGTTACCTGCTGAAATATGAATAGGAACACATCAGTTAAGTAGGCTTTCCATTAATTAAAAGTACAAAGGTATCCATTACAATAGGATTTTCACTACTAAGAGGTTCCCAAACATCCTTGTGGTCTGTGAGTAATCCCTGGTGATTTCAAAAAAATAAATCCCTAAAAACATATCCTCTTTTCCACACACTCAAACCAGTAGTCTTTTGCAAATCTCACTTATTATACTGCCAACTATCGGACAGGTACCAAACAGGTACCATTGGCATATGGCGGACAGTGAGGGTGGCAGTATAATGGAGGAAAATAGCATTGCTTTATTCTGGTGTACATCAGTCCAGAAGGAACTGGTGGTAGAATGTGAGGGAGGCATTCTAATGGGGCAAAGCATATTGAATGAAGACTGTAAGTTAAGATTTGGCTATTTTTTTATGAGTAACACTATATACAGGTTTATTAAATAAAAGTATTTCTTTCACATGTATTAGGTATATAATGTATTATACACATGCTCTTGACTATCACTGGGGTTTTGTAATTATTGATTTTTTATTCATAGCTTCAAAAACATGACCATGTATATATGGTTGGTGGGGTGTTTCCCCAGTGCTGTAAAATGTTGTCAAAAAATCAAGCTATGGCTTGGCATTTATTAAAAAAATATAAAAATGAATGCAATTAAATTGTCAGAGGGCAGAGGCTTTGTGTTAACTGGTGAGCCTGCACACCACAAGCGAGCATCTTAACCACTATGCGAAAGAGCCGGGCTCCTCTGCATTTGTGGTTATAGAGCTTTTAACTTCATCACATCTTACCTATGGGACAGAATTCTTAGCTAGCAGTGCCTCACACAACACTGCCATTATATAACTATGGCTCCCAACTATAGCCCTTCTTCTGAATTCTGCTTGCCACTAACACATCTGTAGCCTTGGTCTTTATTCTTTAGTCCAGTTTTTTTTCCTTACTCCGTGTTCCCTGGTGTTGCAGGTTTGCTATCGTGGTTCAGGGCAGTGCATAAGGGCATCTTCAGTACGCTGTTATTTAGATTTGAGCAGTTGCCAGTATGCTTAACACATCAAAACTTCAGGAGCATGCTTTTGGCAACATCAGAAAGAGCCAGTCAATTCACATGTTTGATGATATAAAAACAGTAAGACAAGATAAAGACAGATTTGTACAACTACAAAAAAAACAGAAACTTATACAGCTGGGAGAGAAATCAGCATACAACTAAAATATAATTTTATGAAGACCAGTTAAATCCCTTTTCTACTGTAAAAGTACATTTTGTCTCACTTTTTCTAAATAATAATAATAATAATAATAATAATAATAAATAATAATAATAATAAATAATAATAACTTTAATTTATTATAGTGCCTTTCACACCTAGGTGTCTCAAAGCTTTCTTACATACAGTGCATGCTGATTTAAAATGTATCAAACACCCTGTGTTTTAATTGATTAGATCCACATAATGTACTCAGTGATACTCACTCAATGATAGTGTTCCTTCTTGCTTTACAGGAAGATAGAAACTGCTGAGGTTTCTTCTGAGCTCCCAAGCAACCAGTGATATCATAAAGAGCACCAAGTGATGATAATGCAATCTGGGCAGAGGCAATTACTTAAAGTACCTTGTGTGCTGGGAACTAATCTTGTTATTAGACATTTAACAGTCAGTAGATTAATCTTAGGTATTAGCCCAGAACGCATTATATTTTTACACAGCTTTTACATGCATCATCAAAATGTATGAATAGAAATGTGAACAATAGGACTGTGTACATTGTTATGTATTGTTAACCTATTAGTAATTACTGCCCCTTCCTTTGGAAACACACACACACACACACACACACACACTCCTAGTGACAGCTGTTTATAGGTCAAATTGGCCTATGCAGGTAAACGAGTTTCACTATTAGATGTAATAAGTATGAGCTTATAATTTAAAGGATGTTGAATTCTATTGATTTCTATTCTGCCAAAAATGTGATGCGTTTACTTGCATAAGCTGTATTAATACTAAGTAGAAAACCTTTTTTTTCAGAAAAGAAAAAAAAAAACAAGTGGGAAGTGTGTTGTCTTTTCAAAATGCTAAAGCACACAAGACAATTTTTAAAAAATGTCAAAAAATAAATGCTGATATTGTACAGTGGGGATTACTTTTTTCTAATGGTAGAGTCTGAGTTACTGAGTTGACTGGTTTGTTTTATTAGAACTCATGATCAATAGTTTGCAAAGTCTGAATGGCTTTGTGACCAGGATGGCTTGTGAGTGACATCAGACCAGGAATTGACAGACACTGTACTGCGAGGTGAAGTGCGATAGCGTGTATTTAATTATAAATAAAAGGTTATAACACAAAACACGCACTGAATAAAACAAAAGGCATGATGGTCAAAACAAATAGAAACACAACGATAAACACAGAAATAAGTAACATGCTGTTTTAAAGCCAGCACGAGTAGCAATTGTTATTGATATCTTTCACTTACATGCCTCTTCTAAAACCCCAACCCAGCCTGAGAGGTTCCTGCCTCTTTTATGCAGCTGTGCCTGAGCTCGATTGCATGTCAGTCATTCAGTCAGTCACAGGCACATTCTACATGTGAACTGATTTGGCAGGGGAGGCAATTAACCTTTCCCTGCCGACCTAAAACAACAATGCAAAAATACATACATTTTAATACTACTACTACTACGACTACTACTACTACTACTAATAATAATAATAATAATAATAATAATAATAATAATAATAATAATACAAAATAAACCAAATACACACAGGGATGGGGTGTACCCCATCACAGACTTACACAAAAAGGAAGCTTGCAGTAGATCAGTGTTGGACTTGGAATTGTAAACTTGGTTGCTTTTCTGCAAAGGAGAATCCACCCCTAACCAACACGTCACCAGCAAGCGCATAAAAGCTCTGTGTTTTATTCTTCTATGTTGCTTCTTTTTGCTCAATCAAGTGCTGGGAAGCTGAAACGGGAGTTGACCTCTTAGAGCCTGGAGGAAGGACTGTGAGTAGGGTTTTTCGGTTCTGAGCGGTTCGTATTTAGTAGTTCTGCGGGGTGAGTGGTCAGGTTGAGAGGCTGGGCTCTCTCCCTCGGAATTTCAGCTGCTGATTTTCATTAAATTCAATATTTGGGGGATAGGTGGCAGAGTGCCACTGTGGAGAGCGTTAATTTTTTATTATTATTCATTCGTGGTTTGGAGGCCTCATTGTTTTGGGGGGGAGGTGGCCACAGCCACTTCCTATCTGCGGCACTGGGATGCATGTAACTGTTCATTTTTTTCCGGCTGGCCAGGTAGCATGTGTAGGTAGCAATTGGACACCTACAGACGAGACCGCCGGCCAAATTTATCTTTCACTCAGGCCCTGAGTGCCCATCAGTCATTGGGCCCTGAGCGCCATTCACAGTTCATAAATCATCTGCAATTGAAATCATCATCATTCATTCATTGCCATTCATTCATTATGGATTCTATGTGTTGAAGTAGTCAATTGCAACTGAGCTTTGTACAAACACCTTGACCTCTTTTTTATGGATTAATGTATTACTTTAATATGGACTGATTTGGTATTGTAATGTGCTGCTTTGTGACTATATGTTTGTGTTGTTCTGTGGAAATGGATATTCTCCTGGTTAAATAAATTCAGTATAATTCAGTATTAAATAAATTCAAGCACAAATCATATGGTTGAGAATCGGATATATCAGTTGTTAATTAAATGTATTCCAGAGATATATTTATTTAGCTCATTTTCCATTCCTGGCTCTAGACTTCAGTTTATAAGTGGAGCCGTGAAGCCGAGTATCTTTGTAATTGCATTTGTAAAATTGGGTCAGCTTCAGGCCATGCACGTCTTTCCCAATGGAGTTGTTGAGAACTTAAAACTTAAAAGAATTTAAAGGGCCATCGTTAATCTTAATGATTCCATCGGAAAGAATGTTGGGGCAATAAAGTTAAAGAGAAACTGACAAAGCTTTCTTGCCTTCTTAAAGTGTCTAAATGTCTTAAGTCCTTACTTATTATGAACCTCTTCATAATTATATGTTTAACTATTTCTAAACCTACCCCTTTACCTTTCTACCTTCATGCATTTACATGAATCCAATATTAAATGATATTATGATTCATTTATTTCAAAGAGAAAGAGCCACATGTGGATTTCTTGGGATGTGTCATGATCTCTTCCCTTTTTGAGATAGTTCAAGTCTCCACTGGAGTTGTGCCCTTTCTCTTTTGTTTTGGCTGATCCTGAAGCTGAATTTTCATGCAGATTATTTGCAAATAAACAAAACACTGTTTTTTTTTAAATGTGCACCAATAACACATAAAATATCTTCTTGTACTGTAACATGCACAATGAGCTGGAGTCTGACTCCTGTGATTCAGTATAGTAAGGAGTGAGAAACCAGTATTTGGATTGTACTTCTGTAAAAACAAATATATTAAAAAGGGGTGTTGCCTGAGACCAAGTGGTGTGCAGGTTGCCAGAAAAGAGCATTTGTCAATATTGAATAAATACTGTTGCCATTCTTTTTCAGTTTCAGTTATTTAGTTTAAATCACACATCCCTATTTTGTGCATTTGGTAAATATTTTTTTTCTTACTTATTTCAGGTCAGACTGTGTGTTATGGTGGACCAAAGCACCCATGTTACAAGATTGCCTATTTCCCAGATATGTCAAGCAGGGTAGCCTTCAAAGAGGCCCGGAATGCCTGTGAGATTGATGGTGGGGCCCTTCTAAGCATAGATAGTGAGGCTGAGCAGAGGCTTATAGAAAAACTCTTACAGGACCTGACGCTGTCAGGCTCAAGGGTTTTTGATGGAGACTTCTGGATTGGACTGACAAGAAATGGGGAAGGACATGGACATAACACTTTCACTGGCTGTCCAGACCTCTACAAGTGGACAGACGGAAGTGTCTCAGAGTTCAGGTAAGATAAGATGTAGTTTCAAGGTTATTTGATAAGCAAGATAGGTGATTTATATGTTTTTATAAGGTTTAGTTGGATTGCATTGTTAAATAACCTGCTTTTATGTAGTTATTTCCACGATCAATTTACAAAAAAAGAGCATTTGAATCCTTGTGTACACAGATTTGAAATGTTTAATTATTTCACAATGTAGGACCTTTTTTTAAGGAATGCTTATCTACTATGTAATTCCATCACTTTGTAGATCTTACATTTTCCTAAATGAAAGCCACACACACTATGGTAAACAATATATGGTAGAGTATTTGTTTTTTTTAAATAAATTGTTCTTAAGAAGAATCTAAAAAAACAACATACTGAATTTCTCTTATTCCTTCCATTACAAGAACTGAAACTCAAAGAATTTTTGCATTTTGATTCACATTACCTGTTAACAAGTACAATACATAAGGACACCTCCCTATTTCTGATACTATGAATAATGTATACTTGATCCTGTTAATACCAAGTTCCATGACAATTGCATAAGTGTTTTTCCACATATATGGAGAAATCTGTGAAATATGGCATACGAACATATGTATGTTTGAATATGCATTTGATCTCCAAGCGTCAGTGTTAGACTTCATGTATTAGTAACAAATAATTAAGTTTCCTGACAAGTGTTGGCTGCGTTTCTGCAAGGATGTGGAAGTGTAGCATTTAGATATTTGATAGGAGTGATATACATTTTCATCACTGAAAGCTTTGAAAAAATACTATTAAAAAGTAAAATACACAAATCTTTAAATAAGATAACGTGAGGCCTGAAAAGCAGGATGTATTAGGCTGTGTTCACACTGGGTTCATTTAGAGGGTTTAGTCCACACTCTGTACTGCTCGGTACGTTTTGTATGAAATGTGAACAACGAAGTCCGCTTGGGAAATGAACCGAGTCCAGCTAAACAGGTGGTCTCGGCTGTTAGCCAAACACACCAAGTCTGGTTCACATGCTAAACCTCAATGTGAACAACTGCTGGACTCTGTCCTTTTGCACATCAGAAACTAACTATACAAGGTATCCTGATTTAGTAAACATTTCAAGCATAGTTTAGTTCATATTCTGAAGAAACAAGTAGAGCAAAAAACTAAAAATATCTCGGAACTACAGTACCAGACATCCTGGGAAAACTGGGATGGTCACAGTTCGGTCTTAATTTTTTGTCCCGGTCGGGAAATTTTTAATCATCTCAGTTTTGCTATTGTCCCAGTTTTGTATGGGTGTGCTCAGCAAGCTAATAGCAAAGCAATATATTATGTTGTGTTAGAGCCATTCAAAAATAAAATAAATAACCTTATGGATTATTTGTTTAATCATTCTGATTATTATTGTGTTATTATATACAGTTATTGTAGCGGTTTCAGTATTTACAACGTCAGTGAATTGAAGAAAAAAACTCCCAGTTTTTCACTGTGGAAATATGGTAATCCTAAACTCATGGACAGTGCAATAAACTGAAGCACTGATAGAAATTTGGTCAGACACCAAAATCCAAGCCAAACTGGACAATAATCAGAAAAATAGTCAAATATATTCAGTCTTTTCTCGAATTCCTTTGTGCTATGCTCACAGTAGCAGAACTATAGGCATTCAATAAATGCATTCATTAAATTAGAGAAGTGCTCCCCCAGTGGTTTCTTCCACAGCAATATGTACGAATCTAAAACATGCACTATTCAAAACTGGAACAATACATCAATAGCTGACATCTTTCAATATGCCTCAAAATGGATATTGTAAACATCCGGTTCACAGACCATATAAACAAACCAAGTGCACTTGAGAACTGCATTCTGAACACAAACGAACTTGGTACTGAAAAATGGAAAAGGACAAAAAACTTTAGCTCGCATCCAAACAAACTTGGTCCCTTTGGTCGCAGATAAGTGTGAACAGCAAGCACACTGATACACGGTTTCAAATTAACCTAACCAGACCGAGTCCGTTTGAAACACACCCAGTGTGAATGCAGCCTTAGATTTGCTGGAACAGTTTTGTTAGCTCTAAGTGCTTTAGTGTATCCATTATTTTCATGTTAGAAACTGGTATTACGATGAGCCTTCCTGTGGCGGGGAAGCGTGTGTAGTGATGTACCACCAGCCAACTGCACAGCATGGACTCGGAGGTCCATATCTTTACCAGTGGAATGATGACAGATGCAACATGAAGCATAACTTTATCTGCAAGTACGAACCAGGTACAGTACATATACTGCAGCTTCATTTTAATGTGACTAAATACAGATTTTAGTGTTTCCATGAAAAGCAAGAAAACTACCCTTATTGCACTTGTGAATCTGAACTGGGGTAAGATTTTTGTATCTTCCCTGACTCCCCCCGCACCCCAGCACAGGTCAATCAAACAGACCAAAAATATTCCTACAGTAATACTGTATGTGTATTACTCTAATTTATTAAGTGAGTGGGTTCTAATTGTTTTATAGCTGAGGTCAATAACAATATCAGCAATACTGTTCTGTCCCTGTAAAACAATAATTTTAATAAATATCCCATCTGTATAACCATGCAGAATGTAGGTCTCTTCTTCTGTGAATCTGTGGTACTGAAGACCCCGATACTTCTGGTGCTACTGACGGAGTTAGGAGTACAGAGCATGACAATACAAACCAAAAAAAAAAAAAAGAGGAAGGACAGCAAAGTCCTCTTGGCACACAGAAAAGAAAGGTTTTCTGAGAAGGAGCTGAGAGTCCTTATGGCTGAGGTCACTCAGCATGAAACAGAGTTGTTTGGAAAAGCCTCAGCCAACATCAGTTATGCTACTATCCTTAGGAAATGATATGTATCGGCCCGGACTTTTCAGCAGGAATGCAAAAATTTGCCTAGCACTCCGGAAAAGATGAATTTGGCTTTCCCTCCAGACATTCCAACTTTAAAAACTAATAATGAGTTTAACCTCCCTGAATGCAGTTGGCAGGGAATTCCAGAGCCCTGGCACACAGTAGCTAAACTTCCTCTCACCAGGGTGTGATGTTAAGTCATAGGGAGTCAAAGCAAAACCACCTGTGTTTTTGTTTGTTTGTGGGAATATTACAATTAATCAGTGGCGGCTACATTTACCTCATAACTGCCTGTGCTGGATACACTTGCTTTGCATTTGAGGCTGTGTGCCTGTGGCACTGTTGGCCTTGTACAAATGCTGCTTTGTTCTCATGAGTATCTGCTAAATGATGCTGATTGCTGTCTATCACCTTGTGGAAGGGTAGTGGGTAATTCACTGACACGGGAGACAGAACAGATGTACTTGAAACACCACACCGGTGCCCAGTTTTATTTTCTACAAGTACACTCTTTTTACCCGCAGAGGGCACTGTTGCCCGTGGCCTGTCTATCAACAATGATAGACAGCACCACAGGAATACCAAAGCTGTTAAATAAATTAACTGCGGGCGCACTCGCAGGTGCTCAAAATAATAATGAAAACAGACGCCGAAAGGAAAAAGGAAAACAAAACAGTAATAAAACTACAAATAAAAGGTGCTGCACTTGGCAGCGTTATCTTGGTCGCCGCTACCCGTATGAACCTGATCACCGACCTACACTAGCAGCTCCCTGCCTGCTCTAAACAATATTTCGGGGGTCTGCCCAAGGGTTCCCCACTATCACTGTCTTGCTTTTGGGTTGTTTATTTTCTCCCAGCTTGTTCTCTGTCCTCGACCATCGCTTCCGTACATTCAGAGCGTCTAAAAGGGCAGACCTGAGGAAACAGTAAAGCATTATCTTATAGGGCTAACAATCTCCCCAAGACCTGCCTCCCAGCCATTCAGAGAGAGGTAAAGTCCACACACACCCTTTCCCACCTCCCAGTGTCACTACCATGACTCACAGGTGGTTATTGTCCTCTTCCTGCAGCACTCTGAACACGCCAGCATAGTCAGCACAGCGCATCTCCTCCTGCTACACACCGGCACTCATTTTTTATGTTACAAACTCAGCCTTTGTTTTTAAAAAATGTGGACCAAGACAGCATTGTATGTAATTATGGAGCAGCCCTTGTGTCCCCATATCAGATTTTTTTTAAAGAAAAAACTAAAAACTTAAAACTTATGGGCAGCAATAGAAATGATTACTAGACTTTTTCATCTAACTATGAGTGAAACACACACACTGTGCAGCTGCTTTATTGCCTGGTCCCTAGTTCCTCATCTTTCCCAATGCCATTCCAAAATGTAAGCCCTCTCGTGCATGAAATGCAATGCTCTGGTTGAATAGCGATGAGGACATGCTTTATAAAGAATACTTGATGTACTGAACTTTTAGCATTGTAATATTTGTACACCTCACATAAAACAAGCTGTAGAAGCTGTTGCATAAGACAGAAAAAGTGTCTGATCCACAGTTTTTTGTTTTGGAAATCTGTGAGCATGTTTATATCTAGGCCATAAATGTTAACAACATCCTCTATTTTCTGCTGAAGCGTGTGACCGTGCCAAGAGGCACTGAGAGGCTTTTAATTGATCTGAGATAATTAATTCATTACACATGAATTCTATTCCAGGGATTGTCCCTATTCAAGATAAATTAATGAATGCATTTTTAAATATTAAGAAAATCCTTACGAAGGGCAGAAGTATGATTTTAACAGTGAATAGAAAAGGTGTGGGGTAAAATTAAGAACCAATATCCCATCATAGTTATACATTGGGTGGGTGCATATTTGCAGTATGGGAATGCAATAGGATTATAATATATAACCCTATGTTGCTTGTCATGAGTTGGGCTGTTTTTTTCCACTGAAAAAAATGGCATATTTAATGGCATTTTACGGTCTAAAAACAAATGTTCCTGAATATTTAAATACTTACCTGAACTAACAATTGTAAATGCTATGTCAGTCTTTTAGAAACGCTGTATTTTCACAATCAGTGAATTATCAAAAAATAAATAAGTCCATATAAATGAGTTTAACTACATGTAACCCTACCTGTTATAGAGTCTATCCCACTTAAGTGTACTTTATATAGTTTAAGTGTATATCCTGCCTAAGTGTATTGCATTCCCAAATCCAAAACCATTGCAAGTGCTGCATCATTAAATTTACCTCCTTTAAGTGTAATGTTGTAAGTGTATTTTCCTGTTTTACTGTATAGTGGTAACACTTTTAATACAGTCAACTGAGCATGTACATTGTGAACTGATGTAATTGGGCATTGTGAACAGGCTGGCTGGAGGTGTGACGTCAGTCCAGGAAATGAATGCAAGATACACAGCAACTGCAGATGAAACTGAGGTGCAATGGTGCTCAGCTTGCTTATTAAATAAACAAAAATAAAAAGGTTTAACAAACACAAAAAACACTGAACAAGCAAACTAAACGGGGCGGTGGCCAAAACAGACAGACAACAAACAACAAGTATCGTGATGGTTTAAAAGCCAGCATGCTAACAATTGTTATTTCTACTTTTATAATTACTCTCCTTCTCTCTCCCGCGTACCTCTTCACTGTACACCCAACCCTGAGTGAGTTACTCGTGCATTTATATATACAGCTGTGCCAGGATTCAATTATTAATTAATTATTCACTTGAATCCCAGCACGTGAACCAATTTGTGCAATCCCCGTGCTCACATATTATTACATACTTTATCTCACGTGAATAATTGTGCAATCCCCTTGCCTGAATACAACTATATATTTTAAAATCACTCGTGCTACACAGACCCATTTATATCCCGTGCACCAATATCTATACACCAACATTAATACACCACACGCTATATATAAACATAAAATACACACGGGGGAGGGGCACACTGGTAATGATGTGCTTTACACAACGTTTGGTAAGGCTATATATAATAATGTCTGTTCAATTTTCAAATAGGCTAAAATTACATGTAGCTGTGGGAAGAGACAAAAAAAAACTTTTCAGAATTAACATAGTAAATTGTCTGCGACGTACATACAGCATTTATGTTACAATTATTACCAAGTCATTCTTGAAAGTCAAAGGAGGGATTTTGTGAATGTGCATTACTGTGCACTGCTTACCATTCATTAACTGTACATCTAAATAAAATATGTTATAAACTCATGGTTCTGTGTTTTCTTATTTAAGTGAAATAATTAATTGTTTCCCTGAATTAAGTGAAGCCTCACAGAAACAATTAATATCATAATGCATTTTGTTACCGGTTCAGTAATACTTTGTAATAAGCATTGAAATTGCAGATCACTAGCCTGATTAATGTGTACTCTGTGTAAGTGAATAAATATTCATATGAAGTAGGTTATACAATTAAGTGGTTAGACTGTACTAAGTACAAACTATTTTTGTTCATGATGGGCATTTGTAAATGGACCAGGCTATTCCACCGTCGACCGTGGACAGGAGTTCCCAGGGGGCAGCACACAATTGGCCGAGCGACGCCTGATGTGGAGGGCTTAGGTCGGCCAGGGTGTCCTCGGCTCACCGCACACCAGTGACCCCTGTAGACTGGCCAGCCGCCTGCGGTCTTGCCTATAAGATGCAGAGAGCTGCACTGTCCTCCAATGCTGTAGCGCTGGATTGGCTACATGGCGGGCCTGCAGAGTGAAAAGAAGCAGTTAGCTGACCCACGTTTCAGAGGACAGCACGGGGGCGGTAGCAGTGAGTTGAGCCTAAAATACAATTGGCTATTTCAAACTGGGATAAAACCTTATCCTCAACAGAAACAGCACGTGATAGCCTGGCTGGAGGTTCCAATTTGGGTCTAAGCTTCTCACATAACTCTGACATTGCCTGCCGTGTAAGGCGAAACCTTTTAACAAACACGCCATCTGATATGGGGCCGACAGGATTTCTCCTGCCTAATTCTTGCTCTCTGGTGGGTGCTTTGTAACCAAAGAGTGGCAAACATCTTCCTACTATTCCTGTGTATAACAATGGATTAATACCTCATTTTTTTAAAGTGGACTTCTCCTTGTCTTAATAACATTCCATTGTGAAGGTGCTAATAAGTGTCCTGCATCTCAGTGAATTGCAGGGATTTTATAATTAACACAGGAACCCCTCAAATATGTTCAAAAGTGCTATTAAGAAAATGTGTTAATAGCACAAATTCAAGTGCACAGATGGACCTTTGTGTGTTAGATTATTAGCTGAAGAAGGCTATTAGCACTGATATTAAGACACAAATGGTACCAACACCAGCAAAAAAATGACCTGTATTGGGCCCTAAGGCTCATAGGTGTCTTGAATTAAGCTATAATGGACAAAAAATGCCCCAGCCCTCATTTGATCTGCTTGCATTCACCTGCCGCAAAACAGATCAAATGTAGTGCCTACAATACAGAGGAATTTAAGCCTATGCAACACCACATCTGCCATATTACTGATACTGAAATGATGCATTGAATTTATCTTCCTATAAAGAAAGCATCTTGGAGAAAGAATTAGGAGACAGAGCAGAGCCAGACTATGGTAAGGAGGAATGGTTGCTTGTCATGTTCAATCTGTAGAATGGTTCTATTCAATGCATCCGTGTGTGTGTGTGTCTATGTATGTGTGTGTCTATATATATCACCCTATAGAATTACTTTTTTTGTTGTTTTCGTTAGTAACTTTTAATTCATAAAGTCAAATGAATCACTTCTATAGAATTAACTTTCGTTTCATAAAGTCAAATGAATCCTTCTGAATAATATTACGTCAACACATACCGGTTTGTAGTTTTCAATATACTTAACAAAAAAAGGTAACACTTTATATTAAGGTGCTGCTTATTAATGTTTTAATACATGTTTTATAAATATATAACATACACTTAACAACCATGTTATACAGTGTTAATAAAGCATTATATATGGTTTATAACCATGCAACAGCCATAGACAGAATTAGTTTTATAAAGGGGACAGTTTTTAGCCACCTATTGTACTTTGGGATGTTTAAATGTAATTCTGTCTATGCTATTGCATGGTTATAAACCATATACAATGCTTTAGTAACACTTTATAACATAGTTATTAAGCATATATTATATATTTATATATAAAAAAATAAGCAGCACCTTAATCTAAAGTGTAACACAACAAAAAGACCAAATCGAACATGAAATACTGTACTACTATTATGGCTTCCAGTAAACTCTGGCGATATTATTTGTAGTTTCTTTGATTTGATCATGTTAAATAAATTATCAAAATAATATAAATAGGTGATGCAAAACTTTTGGTCATAGTTGTATATACTCAAACTTGGTAAGCAGCACCTTTTAATGTACATGTAAAATGTTATGATATCGTTTGAAATATTTATGTAAAGGGTCAAAGCCCACATCTGAATCCATATTGTTACGAATTTGGCTTTTCTCATGTATTAAGGTGGTTTAAGATGGTTGTATACCAAGCTTTAGGTATGTTGCAAATATGTAGGCTTTGAAAATCAGAATTTTAAAGCTACAAGGATGCCAATAATAATAATACAAATCTTTGTAATTGTATTTCTTGTTATTATTGCTTTCATTTTGTGTTTTAGAAACTTCACCAACCAACACACCTGCAAAGAATGATCCACCCAGCAAGCCCGAGGAAGATGCCCAACATGTTAATGTTTCAGGATCCTCAGGTAAAGTCTGAGCTAAAAAGAACGTTACTATGAGGTAGACATCACTTTCAGAATCATTAGTATATATTTCAGACCAGTCTGACACATTTTCATGTCTATTACTACTAGGGCTGCCACCTGGCCCCATAATTCTGCAACACTTTGGGATGGGACAGGGTTTTTAAGTTGCCCTTAAACAGATAGACATAAACATGTGAATTGAGCGCTAAACACCTGCTTAATTTATACTGCTTCTTAGCTATCCGAATCATTCTGATAATACAAATCTTACAAAATAACAAGATACTTTTTTATTTTGCAAAATTAATATTTCAGTTCTCAATATTTAAAAGTTGCTATTTATATCCTGTTAATTAGTAATATATAGCCCTGATTTACACTGACTCTCCCAATTAAATAATAACATTGATCAGGTGTTCACGCTGTCTGGAGTCAGGAATAGTGAACAGCTGGTCAATATTAATGATTTGAGCAGGAGAAGGTGATATACAATTAGAAACTATAAAGAAACTTTAAAATATATATATATTTAAAACTATTTAAAAAAATAAATAAATCTTGATAATGGTACATGCTTATTTATTTAATTTGTTAAAAGCTATTATTGTCCTGCTGCCTCGAGATAATTAATCAACAGAATCAATTTAGTAAAGGTTTAGGGCTCAATTCACGGACTGATTTTCTTCAGTTTAAAGGCAACTTCAAAATCCTGTTCTGTCTTGCAGTGTTCTAGAATTATGGGGCCAGGTGACAACCCTAATTACTACTGTCTTTGATATATATATATATATATATATATATATATATATATATATATATAATATATATATATATATATATATATATATATATTTTTTTTTTTTTTTAAATTAAATGATAATGTTACTACTGACTTGTCAGGATGTGAACATCTATAACTCTGTATTCATTATTTTTTTTAATAGATTTTTTGAAGATAAATGTCATCCTTTTTTTTAGGTTTACTTCTTATTTACGTTATTATTCCAACCATACCGTTGCTGCTGTTGATACTAGTGGCATCAGGGACCTGCTGTTTCCAAATGTTAAGCAAAAGGTAAGTGACCTCACTATTGTAACCATGATGTAGTGTAACAATCTCTAAGTGTGGATTCATGTACCTGGCGACAGGGTTATTTGGAGATGGGTGTACATACATTACATGAGTCCAGATATGGTCTATATGAATGTCACCTGAGAGTTGTGTATATACTGTATCTAGAGATGTTTTTTGACCATCTTTTGAACCAGTTAATGTATTGTCTTAATCTGGAGACTGCCTGTTATATTTAGGGCTTCTGATTTTTGGTTTTAACTGAAAAAACTTGATTAAACACCCCCGATACAAAAAAGATGATATTGGTGGATAGCCAATAAACACCAAAAAACAGCAGGAAAAACTGTGGAAATGGTTAATCAATTCACGTTGACTTTACCCCTTTCCCATTAGAAAAAGAAAACCTAGTACAAAAATAATAAATACATTTCCCAGTGCTGCTGGGCAATGTCCCGCCTTCCTGACTTGTGTCTATCTAGTAGTATCAACTACTGAGTGAGAGCACATTCCTACACTTCTATTGGAGAGTCCGCTTGCGAGATTTAAAACGAGATTACAATCAGGATGGAGGCTTGTCAGTGGGATTTAAAGCTGTACTACAGTTAAGATACGGATGATTCAAAACAGAATTGTGGCAAAATGTACAAAACTGCCTACACACAAAAACCCCAGACGAATGTACCCGTGACCATAGGGATTTTGTTGTGGAAGACAGCAAAGGGTTACACTAATTTCATACAGTATATCAAAAACAAAAGTCCCGAAAAAAAAATGTTTTACATAAAACTTGAAAATAAAAATAAGCACTGAAAAATACAATTAATAAAACCCAAAAAAACAGAAGCCCCAGTTATATTGTTACTGGAGATCTGCTTGTCCAATTGTGATGGAACTTACTAAGGGCATTCTTTAGTCTTGGTTATTGATAGTATCATAATATGTATATTTCTTCATGGTATTAATTTCAAAGTGAACTGATGTATTTTGCTTTGTAAAAATATTAAGGTGTAAATACTTCTGGAAACCTCTGTGTAGGTGTTTGGTTATAGTGTATATTTTTAAAAGATACCTTGTATTTATTTATTTTTTTTCAAAACAGTCACTAAAGTTATATTGCAGTTAATTATAGGTAAGTGTGTTGTATCTACACACACACTAACATATAACAGTCAGGTGAGACAGGTTTACATTTGATCTCAAAATGTTTCCAAGTCATGTTATGTTTTTATCAAAAGCAAGTGAAATGTATTTTATATTGTATTTTGTTTTAAAAGGGATAAATGAGTGCATGGTGTGCAGAGGTGAGTCATAATGGCGGTGTGACGCTTCTGATGTTTCTTCTCACTGCACTACAGCAGACCCTATTAGCCAGATGCCCAGCGAGCTCAAAGCGGACACCTGCAGGGCTGGGCTTTGTTCTCCAGGAGCCGGTAGATTGCCAAACTGCAGAGCTCCTGGGAGTAAAGAGGGAATTAGCTTGGCTGTGGAATTGGAAGGCATGCACTGCCCTTCAGTTCTCCAGAACTCTTGTGGGGATTGCTGCTTACTAGGTTAATAACTTTCCAGGTATTTAAAAATAAATATTGCACATGTTCTTATTCTACAGCAAACCACGAACCAAAACCAACCCAGACCACTCAACACTTTGGATTTCAAAGAGCCAGAAGAAAGACAACGGCATGGAAGTTTAACTAGCATATGATCTTGAAAACACTGTACGTTGACTTTCCTCATCACTGCCCGGCAGCTTGGAATTGCTTCACATAAAAATAAGATTCTGGAATATACAGTACAGTTGAATAAATGCAAGCTAAGGAAAGAACTGTGAATGCGGAGAGGAGAAACACTTGACAGTTATGGTTCACCTGGATAATAGTGTATTATCTTGATCAACTTCTTGTCTGAAGGGAAAATATCCAAAACCCTTAACAATAGTAAACAGTTAGTTACTTGCTAGGGGGTGTGTGGGTCTGGTCAGGATGACATTCTATTCTATACTGTGTGGATTGTATTTGTCTCCTAAAATGTCAAAGCTACACCTCAGTGTGTTAGGAATGAAGAAAGCACATATCCGAATATTCTTTTAACTAAATATTGTTTTTTCTTTGGTACCGCATAACAATAATTTCCAGATTTCATTTTTATTTGCGTTTGCAAACGTTAATTGGAAGGAAATTAGAACTTTTTAAACTTGTTGACATTACACATCTTGTCATCTACTCAAGTTATGTTTTCTTGTAGAATTGCTACATCACAACTAATGCTTGAAGGACATGTAGTGAAAAAACAGGCAAAAACCAGACTGAAAATGTGCTGCTCGCTTATGTCTCTTTCACCTCTCTGAAAAATGCTTGAGAGTCATGTTTCCTTCTGAGCATTTACAGAGAGATATATTTAAACTGAAATACAAGAAAATTAATTGTTTGAAGATTTTCTTTTTTTTTAACCACTGAATAATAAATTCTGTCCGGTGTCGTTTTCCTCACAACGTGCTTGACTTCAATGGAGAAAATCAACACATAGGATGAATTTTATTGCACATAGTTTAAAGGTGAATATGACCATTTTCAGATAAATACATATGTGCAATTTCCTGTTGAGCTTTCACTTAAATTGTCATGTATTTCTCTTCTGAGTCTCGACTATGTCTTCAATAGTGGTTTTAGAAGAAATGTTTCAGACCAATTTGATTCAAATGAGCATAAAACAAGATTCTCGCGCATTTGTCAAAAAAGTGAAAGATCTGACACTGGGAACTGCTTGTTGGTGACAGACTGAACATGTCATATGCAATAGGGCAGCTGCATGATGCTGTCAAGGGTGTGTTCTTCTTGGTGTTATATTTGATATGTGATTAAATATTACTCAGAAATTGACATTTAATGTATAATGTAGTGTATACTTTATACAGTATGTTGCACCCTTTATGCCAGTAACCCTCAGAATCCATTTTCTTTTATTTTATACAACTGAAAGAGAGAGGCGCCACCTGTCTGGAACAGCCACACATGTTCAGTGTTGGTGATGGTTCATTCAGGTTTTATGTACAGTACTTACAATAATTGATATAACAGTTTCCAGCTTCATTTAATCTGCAACTATATTGTAAATAGAAATAAACATATGTATAGGTGTATATGTGCTTGCACCATATTAAAGAAAACTCATTTGAAATCTGATTGCCCTTGGTCAATGCCACAGCTTTTATTATAGCATACAATTATATTTATACATTTTCAACACTCTAACATTTTACTGGTTCACATGATTGATCATGTTTTTATGATTTTGGGGTTAGAAAAAAAAGAAAAAAAGTGGTTAAGATCCAGGATATTAATTTGCACATGGTATCATAAATCTGTCAACAGTATACAAGAACACAATGCCTCCTTGCCAAGACAGCATACTTGCCAACGTTTGGAAACTGTTCAACCGTACGCTCGTCCCCTATGACGTATCCCCTCAACTAAACACTGCATGACCAGCATGACAGTAAACACAGACACAGTGAAGCGGTCTTACCTTTGTATACCGGTAAGTATATCAGCAGATGTGTCAGCCGCATAAAGAGCTCAGCGTGTGGTTTTCACTAACTCCACTGTGCAGAATAAATGAATTTTTGCTGTGTGTAAATATCGCGACTTTCTTCCTATTCATAGGGACGCGGGACATTTGCTAGGAAATTGGGACTGTCCCGACCATATAGCATGTATGAGACAGTACCAGAAAGTGGCATCAAAGCTGACTTAGTGTAAGCTTTAAGTGTCATATTTCAAACCGTCTTGTTGAAATGGTTACGTCTATTTTTTTATTCACCATCTTAGTAAGTAAAGTGTTATCAGTTCAACCTAATACAAATAAAAATAGAATGTCATGTTCATGGAAAATTAAATATTAATGTAAAAGACATCATATACTGGCACTTCTGCTTTTGGCAATTTGGTTATATATAGAACATTATAAATATGCCTTAAATATATAGTACACATTTCTTTAGTTCTCTAAACAAACGTTGTGTTCCTATCATCAAGCAGTACTATGTGTCTTGAAGAAACAGCTTTGTGTTATTTTGTTTTGTCAGATAATGCCTGGTACAGTGATCATTTGTACCACACTCGAAATACGAAGCCCCATTAAGTACCCTGTGAAAACTGCAGTAAAGAAACATGCGTATTATTAATAGTATGTTGTTATAACTTTTAATATGTTACAATAATGCTGTCAAGATTGTGAGATATATGAAAAATTACAGTCAAAATGCTAATGTCTCAGAAATGCAATTGAAAAGCTGAATTTTAAATCTGGACTTATGAAATGGGGGGACCTGTGTGGTTTTTGACAAAGCAACTGGGCATGAAATAATAATGGCAACGGCCCCCTGTCTAAGATGAGATACCAAAGGTAAAATGTTTAAAGGCACAGTGCCTCTCTGTGAAGCAGGCCACTTAATACTGTCGTTAACACTACAGGTTTCGACAAATTAACTTGGACAAAACTGTCTCCCTCTCTGTTAGAAGCTATAGTATGTGATATGTTGTTGAGTCTAAGTAATACATGCTATGCTATTGGACATTCATTGGAGTTTACTATGTGCACCTGAGGATGAGATAATGACATTGTAACACATGAGTCATACATGTATTTGGGTATGTGTTGATTTTCACAAAATTGAGTGTTGGTTTTAAACCACTGGTTTCTGTAAGGCAGAATGCACAATTTAAAATAGGAAAAAATCAGTTATTTTAATTTCAGTTATTTTCACACACTCCCCCTCCCCTCCTCTCATACAAGGCCGAAGCCACGAGTTAGATTCTACAAAAATCAGGAGATTTTACAGCCACATTGATTACGGCGTGAGTCGAACGCGCAAATCCTGTTAGCACTGAGTTGCTGGCCTGGCTAGGGACCCCGATGGAGCACTGCACTGCACTGGCCTGCACTCCCTAGGAGTTGGGGGGGGGGGGGGGGGATTATCTGGGGATAGTTCATCTCTTCATGCATCAGGCACTACTACTGGTCAAAGCGACTGATGGGCCCAAATTGACAGATCACCATTTATCATCAGTCAAATCAACAAGTTATGCATCAGTGGGCATTTCAAATTGTAACGCCAAAATAAAATAATTGATGTATTTGTGAATACCGCCCATAGACATGAATTTTCTCAAAAAACAGGAGTTGATTAAAGACGTACAGACAGGTTGAATATTGCATATATAACATAAGTTTCTATTAGTTAACTTTAACCTTAACCTATGCAAACATAAATCTTCTTTCAAAGTCACTGAGAAGTTCTAATTAATCCTTGGTTATACATGTTGGTCTTTCAAAAGATAAGAAAATCCTCCTTTGAAAGCACAGATAATAGCAAAAAGTGTAGGTATTTGCAAGTCTTGTGCAGTGTTTTTGCAAACTCTCAAAGTCAAAAGCTGTCAATAGGTGGTATAAAGGTTCAGTATTGTTTAGAATAACATTCATCAAACTGGGTTTCATAGGAGTTGGACAACAAATAGGAAAACTGTCATAACACTTTCAATAAGAGGTGTATGGACCACACTTCAGTTGACAATTCTGAAAGATATTTAAATGCTTTTTAGAGATCTGTGTCCATTTCACAATTCCACCTCTCATTCCTTCAGAGCTGTCTTTGGGGTGTATTTTAAGGCCCAAAACTTAATGTGAATTAAATTTTAGTTTGTTTTATAAGTATGGTAAACTAACTACTTTGATGCAGATTGATGACAAGAATGATTGTGAATCCTTAGTGATTAGTTAAGAATATTGTGTATCCAATCAACAAACTGTGTGACACGGACATATGCACCTGGACGCTGGGGTCTAGCACACCCATACCCAAAAGAAGTCACCCCTGCTAATATCCACCTGGCATCTTCCTGGCACATTAGGGGTCCACCTGAGTCTCCCTGAAACAGTAACAAGAAATATGCAATCAACAACTATATGTACATACATTACGGTATAGAAGGTTCTGGAAGACCTCAATTGAGAGTCAAAGGTAATACCACAATTATCCTCTGGGCATTTTACTTACCCAAAGATCTATTACAGCAATACACACTTTAGGAACCATACCTGGCAGGAGTCTACACCTCCTTGTTCATAGCCCGCACACATCATTCTTTGTGTAATATTATATTCAGGCAACTGCTGCTGACACTGTTCATTTGTAATTAGGGGGATCCCTGCTTCTTGCAAGATATTTGCAACAGATCCTGGTAATAAGGAAAATATAGTTAAACTATTACATGTAGATATACTGTATTTACAAAATGTACAAACAATGTAAATAGCAAAATTAAAAGCTGTTAAACCCTTAACCAAGCAACAAACAAAAAACATGCACTTCTTGAGAAGACACATGATTTATAATTGATTTTAGAAAAGCATGACGGTGGTATGTGTGTTTGTGCCACATGTACTGGCATTTAAAGCATTAAGTACTAATTCATGGAGACAATGACCATCTTTAACAGATTACTGCCACAGATTTAAGTAGCACAGTAATTACATACCTTGCTCTAAAACTTTACCCCATCCAGCAATGAAACATTTCGTTCCTGGTTTAAACATCTGCTCCTTTTCTGGAAGACATATTGGCTGAATGTAATCTGTAGAAAAAAAATTAAGTAGGTGTTAAAACTTCATGTTGATATTGGACTCAGCTTTTTCCAAGATAAGCACCAACTAAGACATGGCTTATTTTATTGTAAACTGATCCATCTGTGTTTCCTTCCATCTTATGATGTAGATATCCTCCTGCCTGGTGTTGATGGCTGAAATGTAATGCTGGCTCCAGGGATCAACCTATTTTGCCTACCTAGCGCATCAGCATGACAACCGCCTGGACTGAGCCGAGTATGGTACTTCTCTGGGGTCTTCAAGTGGGCACCTTCCATCCTCTTTGTTTTGTTGACTAGCCCACTACACTTTAAGAGGGCTCGACAGCGATTCTGGCATCCCAGCATCACCCCCCCCCTCCACCCCCCACTCAGCTAAGCCCAGCTTATTTACCTTCCTTTCCATCGAACTAGAATCTTTTCATCTCAACCAGTGCCAGTTGCTGCTCCTCTCTGCTAATTCAGATAAGTTCTTCACTGTGCATCGCAACTCTTGACCACTGAATACGATGTCTCTGAGAAACTGGGTTGTGGAGTGTGCCACACTCAACAACCCACCTCCACTGGGTAAACCTGGACTGTCCATCCTCACGTTTCCGCTTCAGCAGCTAGTTGATCGTACCGAAGTTTCTTCCTTTCATCTCATCCACAGCATCTTCCCATGGCACTTAACTCTACCAGGTGAACAAGGCATGCTGATCCAGACCACAAGACAATATCAGGTCAATGGTTAGTGGTGGCAATCTCAGGTGGGAAAATTAGCTGTTATCCAACATCTGACAGCATTTTCCAGTCCCTAACAGCTTCCAATTGTCCCAGACAAGTTTTTCTTTTAATACCTTTTCTTGGAGGTTGCTCCCCTGGACAGAGGAATGTTGTTCTTTGTGTGTCATATATTGCTGGTATTGGTGACAACCTGTTGGTCATACTGCACTTCTCATCTTTCAATTCTAAGGCCAAACATTGCAGCACCTGGTTATGAAGCCAAGTAAACCATCCTTGGCTAAGACCCACCTTACATCCTGTCAAAATGTGCCTTAATGTAGGTGTCAATGAAAACAAAGGACACCACAGATCCTCTCCTACCCATAGATTAAGGTTCTGTGGTGATGGGAGAACATCATATATTAACCTGATGAGGAAACTGATCCTGCTCTGTTCCACTGGCCATCGATCTCACCAGCCAATCATGCGTTATTCCATACTCTCCCGTCTCGTCTACTCTCCCTGGTTGGCCTAGGAAACTGCCTTTACGCACTTCATTGACTACCAGCTTCCTGCATTAAGCTGAGGCTGCTTTGTGCCATGTAGGAGGAGCTGAAATGAAACCAATGCCTCCTCTTCCATGATGTACTTGCCTCATGATATCACTGATACGACACTGATAGTTTATACTTGATAAAACAAATAATAAAAGTATGCTAATTATGAAATGTATTAATTGGGGGTGGGGGGTGGTGGTGGTATGTAGACCCATAATATAAGTTGTGCCCACTGAAAAAAGGGGGCAAAAACAAATCCTGCATTATTTATATATACAGTGCTCCCTCGCTATAACGCAGGTCTGGGGGGGTCACACAACATGAGAGTTATAACCGAAGAGGATTTTAAACGGTGGAGGGGGTCGGGGGCGCCGCCAGACTCACAACACACTTCTGATTAAAGTACAAAATAAAATAACTCCCTCTCTATAATACAATGGAGCAAAAATATAACTTTCCATGAATTATTTATGTTCGCAGCAAAAAAAGTAAATACATTAGGAAAGATAACCATGTAGTAGGCCTAACATTTATGTAGTTATAAAACAAATGCTGAATAAGATGTCAGTGTATAAAGTGCCAGCGCAGCTTTTTTTCAGTTATGATAGTCTATCAAAAGGGAGACAGAAACAGAAGTTAGACTGAGAAGTTATTTACAGTTTGAACACCGGTACTGTATCTACTGTAGAAATATTGCATGAATGACTAGTATAGGGAATTGGGGGACATACTGTAGGAGCATTAATCTAAGGCACTTTATAACCGAGAGCCTTATAGTGAGGGAGCACTAATATATATATATATATATATATATATATATATATATATATATATATATATATATATATATATATATATATATATATATATATACACACACACACACACACACACACACACACACACACATACATAATACATCATTTGATTCTACAATTTGTGTTTTTCTCCCTGCTACCAAACACTTATAGCTGTAATTCACAACAAGCAAATACAGATCTTTTTGTGTGTGTGTGTGTGTGTGTGTGTGTGTGTGTGTGTGTGTGTGTGTAATTTGCAGTGTTTTAGGATTTTGTAATAACAGGCGAGAGCAGAGGTACAGTGGCTATACAATTAGCTGCTGCATTTAGGCCACATTGAGTTGTAAATGGAGTATCCCTTATAAAACCAATTAGTTTGTTATGCAAATGAAACCCCCGACATGTCATTTATAAAAGATCAATGTGTATAAGATCAGTGATATGTGTGTGATCAAAGTCACATCCTCATAGATTTGCAGAAAACAAACAGTACAAAGTGCAACCCTGAAAGAGGTCAACACTAGCATAACCATTGCTAGGAATTATTCTTCATGTATTTTTTTCAAATAAGGCAAATGACACACAAAAGAAAATTGCCTTGCTACCATGGTAACCCCTTTAAGCAATCAAGTACAATCTGCAGTGAATTATATTAGAATTGTACAGCACATGGTTCAGATTAGGGTTCTGGTGCTGTTAGATGAATCAAGTGTTCTTTGTTACGTCAGTCAGAAGAAGAGACTCTCTATTATACCTGTAAAGTTCACTTTATGTTCCAGGTGCATCATGGTGATGTCACTGTCCTTTGTTCTCTTGTTGTACTGAGGGTTCATCACAATGCGGTCAATCCGGTGGATTGCAGTCTGTGGGTATGTTAAATTGAGCTGTGTGTGAAGACCAATGACTGCTTCCCAATCTGAAGGATGAACATTTCTCCTAAAAATAATAATTTACAGTTCCATTTGTTTCAAATATTATTTTATATTGAATTGTGTTTTATGAATCATAGTTACCAAAATAGATTGCCTGGCCTCTACTGTATATCTTTATGTTCATGTTTTCTCTCCATTCTGATTCTGAAAATATTTTTGTAAGGCGCCAGATACTATTGTCTTCTATACCTTCTAAAGAGCTCTGGACAGCTGTTACAGGTATTGAGAGTGCAAAGGTCTGATACAATATTCTAGCTCATTTCTACATTACGAATTGGGTTCAAGTGAGAGTTTTGGGTTAGAAGAAGATTAAAACATATTTTAAAGTCATAAAAAAAGTATTTACCCATAAACACAGTGACCTGCTGACACCAGCCACTCATTGCTAACAAGAGCAGCACCACAAGCATGTTGTCCTTTGAAATGGAGGGAAACTATCCAAGGCCAAGCCCCTTGCTTAGCATTCTCTCCACCAACAATTTTCACATCTGTCTTATGCAATACCATTCTAGTTCCACAAGCTTTAAAAAATAAAAAAAAGAAAATAAATAAATCACTGGCAAATTCAAATTTGTGTTTTTTTGGTGTACTACAATTCTTTATTCCGTGCTAAGAATGTTGTGTGAAGGCTGTTCTAGTTCTGACAAGTTACAAGTCCTGTTAGCTTTTAAAGGACATCTACTGTAGGATAATGACCACTCTAATCAGAACCTGATGAAGATCTGTGAGGTTTATAATGATGTTTTACAGCCAGTCATTATTTGAAAGTGAACCGACCGAAGAAAAGAAACAGCAAAAGACAACCTGAAAGAAAGATGTTACCTACAGCGCGTTTCTTTTGAAAGTGCATATTGAAGAGTGCATGTAAATGCATGACAGGAAAGATTCATGGAATTGTTTCATTAGTTGAAACCACTTTTGTGTTGTTGCTGCTAGTTGTTGAAATTGTATGCTGGTTCAAATTAAACCACTTTTGTGTTGTTGCCTCTAGGTTCATTTTTTTCATTAGTGAACATTTTACATTTTGACTACCTCTGGGGAAATAATAGTCCCCAGATACAGTCCTAGCTATAGTAAAAACAGCAATGCAGTTGAGAGGAGCTTTGACAAACACATATGGGAATATTCTGTAATACAGAAAGCAACATTAGATGGTAGACAGTGAACCCCCAGTTGATCTATAACAACAAACAAATCAATCCCATGAGATAGATGTTCTGCAGATGCAAATCACACAAACAGTCCAGAGTGACATGATTCGTTATATATTTTGACATTATTACAAAGTTTACCATAGTAAAAGCATAGCAAAGTGTAATTAAGCACAACGCAGAGCCCAGAGAGGTATGGTAAAGCATATTTAAAAAATATATATATGGTAAACCATTGTAAACTATGGTACTTGCCTATTATAACCATTAAAAAAGCATGGAGAAACTGCAAAATTACTCTGGTAAACTTTAACATCTCTAAAAAATGTAAAATGACTGTAAAGTTTTGTATCTACTGAAAATAAGAAAATATACTAATTATTCTTTATTGCACCTTCAGTTTAGCCAAAATTGTGTTGCAAATGTTTCAAGTGTGCTTTTGCATTTGCATCTGTAACTTTTTGTTATGCTATTGTCAGTTTGCTTGCCTGTTACTGTATTTGTTAGTTTGCATTTTTAACAGAATGTCCAGAAGCTTGTGTTTTCTATAGAATAACCCAGATAAATGTAAACAGCATCAAGAAAGATGTTAAATAAATTGGCTATGGATAACCTGACTTACGCTTGTTGGTGCATCTTAGATATACAACAGATCCATTTGCACATTGATCACTGAAAAGAAAAAGAAATGTGTTTTAAATACAGTCCCATAGTGGCACTACTCTGTCGTCCTAGCGTTAAGTAAATGTTCAATCCCATTGTTTGGCATTTGCCCCTTAGAATCCCCCTGAAACCTCCTCTCTCATCCCAAACCCATTTAATCTAGTAAATGCAACTTCTGTTCATAAGATGGGCAGCTCTCCAGCGGCTTTTAGATAATTGGGGTTCATTTGTTAAAGGCTAATGGGGAGTTCTCTCTTTAAGAAAATTGCCATAGAACTGTATTTGATTTTAATAACGCAATTCAAGACTGATGGACTATTGACAAATGTAACCTGTAGTAACAGTACAGTACTATAAACTGACTCAATTACCCAAGTACACATAAAACTGGACACATGCCCAAACTGATAGACGTTAAGGTAATTTAGAATAATAACGCTGAGGTAAACAGTAAGAAACTTCTACTTGAGAAAACACCAGCGTTTAAGATTGAGAGGTTAATTCAATCAAAAAATCCAGCCGCTGTATTAATTCCCTGTTGCAACATTCCGTAAAGTAGTTTATATGTGTTTGAATGTTTAAACATGTTTTTGCCGCATAGTTTTATTAAAGAACAGCTCCATTTTGGCTAATGCCTTTAACACTTTTGAAAGCATTAGCTAAAACATTGACACATTTGCTATTTTTATGCAGGATGACCAAATATTTGCCTATGTGTTTAATTTTTTATGCTGGCTCTAATTTTGTTTTTGCAGTCATGATGTCAAAGTATCTTGCTGACGTACTTAAAATCTATTATTGATCTTTATTATGTACCTTATCAGTATTGTCAACAACAAGTATTTTTTAACTCTATTCCCACAATGCAAGACTTGCATTTACACTGATACTGATTATTATTATTATTATTATTATTATTATTATTATTATTATTATTATTATTATTATTATACAGATACATTTAAAATATACAGAGATTCGAGAATAAATTAGAAACAGCATTGAACACAGAAGAGCCTACATAGCCATCTGTCAGACTGTCAGATCTGCTGATCTTGCAACAGAAAGATTTACAGATTACAGGGTTGCTTTTTAAGAACCACAAAAAACATGCTGTATACAGCAAGTGTTTGCATTTTTATTTTTGCTTTTTGTCAGCAGATGCTGAAAGAGCTGGCGAGCCAATGCTATGAATGGCATATTGCTGCCATCAAGTGGTAGAAAGTGAAATTTCAGCAAAAAAAAAATAAGTTGCAGGCATATCCATGGAATTGTTTTCTGACAACAAATAAACTGCTGGCGGGCTTCTGTATGTCACTACTTATTGTGTGTAATTGTTCTGCTTATTTCTAATGTTGTCTCTTTTTTGTGAATTTAGTGTTAATAACAGGCGAGTGACAATGGCATTGGCTAGTCAGTCACTGGTCCATCAGGACCCATACAAGCTTTCCCTCATATTGCTGGGAGCACGTCTCAATCCTGACCCCCTGCCATTCAGTGCTGGGTCTCCCTCACGCAGAGGGTGCCATGTATGCCTCATTGTGTGAAGGTACAGCCATAACTGCTCTGGAATTGCTCTTTCTACTAAGAAAGAAACTTTTGAAATATACACGATTCAAGTTGTACTCTCCATCAGCATTTCCCTATCAAATTACATAGCGCTGTGATATACCCTAACCCTAACATCTATTGTTGATTTAAGTATATTTGCTAACAAAATTAAATTGACTATGACTTTACTTGCCATGTAACAAGCTCAAGTTTTGGTTTTAATAATGTATACAGTATTACTATTATTAATACAATGCCATAATTACCTTGGAGTGAGCACTATACTACCATTTTCTGTTTGTCTCAATGTTACAAAGGTGTCTCCAGTATCAGGACATTGAACCAGGGTTGCATTCCCATTCCTAAAAAACATATATATATTTTTTTTTTCATAAATTCGTGTTATTTTTCATTCATGCTTTTATGCTCTTAACAGCTCTCACAGTACCAAAGAGGATGCCAAACCAGTATTTACTGTAAGCTGAGTGACCCAAATTGTGTGCATCATTTTGGTCATTTGGGTTTTGGACTTCATGTTGGCTGGCAACAGATATATGTCTGAAATATCCTATCAAATAATCTAAGACTGCACCAAATAACCAAAGATAACCCATATTTACAGCCAGAATATAAGTGGTTAATCATAGCATTATAATGAGTTTTAGAGTTCTAAGCTTAGTCTGAATTAAGTGTGTGACAAGGTGCTACTATTCGGGTTAATAGTTTTTGGGTAACTGGATTTGATAGGAAGTCAAAAGAAAGTATATTCAAGCAGGTCTCTTGCATAACTAACTTTTTATTTATTCCAGGACTCAGTATACTCTATTACTGAATCACGTTTGCTCTACTTGGAGACTTATCTCCTTGTACACTAGTTATGCTCTTTCAGTTACTGCTTCAATAAAACCATTAACAAATAAGAATAAATATGAACATTACATGCCCTGTAGTGTTTAATAATCTGCATAAGAATATCTCACCCAAAGCCTAGATATTGACACATGAACTCTGAGAGCTGGCTGGTCCAGTATTCAGCACAAACTGTATACCACTCACTCTGCAGCATGAGCTGCACTTTCCCATTGGTGGGTTGAGTGCCATTTTGCAGAAGTACTGGAAAGAGAAGAAATAATGAATGACAGCATATCAAATGTCATTCACTGCTGTTCCTGTACTAACCAGGAATAGAAAAAAGTGCTTTATATAGAAAACACTAAATAAGTCCATGACTGGCCTGCAATGCTCAGAAAGAACATTTCTTACTAGTTAAGTGACTATAAGGGAGAAGGCACGTTAGTTAAAATAAACCGTGACAGTAAGCAAACTGTATTGCACAGTAAAGTGTGTAGGGAGTTGTGCAAGACTGTCACCAAGTACTGAGGTGAGATGCACCCATCCTAATACATTGGTACCTGTTTCCATGTTAAATATATATATAGGATCATTTTTGACAAAAATGCTCACCACAGTTAGATTCATCTGAGACATCAGGGCAATCTGGGTGACCATCACAGAGGCTGTCGTTTGCAATACATTCTCCAGAGGAGCACTGGAAATCACTTGAAGAACAAGATTCTTAAAACAACAGAACAGCAGAAACAACCTAATTAGGGAATCGTTGCATGCTGAATGAATTTTTGTAGTGGAGATATTGCTCAGTTTTGTGTTTTTAGCATTTTTGGAAAACTCACTTATTTTCTTTCTGATGTGATTATGTATGTTTGGCAGAGAATCGTGACCATGTCAAAGGTTACTCGTTGATAGTGCTATGAGTGGTCACTATGTATACAGTATGTGCCATATTGCTGCTATGAATATGTATCATTGTTAAGGACTCGAGAGGCTACAGTGCAAACTGTAATATGTCACGGGAGGTGTTTTAACATATCGCAAGACAGATTTTTATAAACCAAGGTTTAGACATGTAGATATGCTGTATTCTGTGCAAGTGCAGATGCTCTTTTGGTTTCAAGTATTGCCTATACATCATTTCAGGGTATGAATGCATCACACAGATATAAGCACCACGATGCAAATGAAAGATGTAGCTAATTACTGTGAATATTTACTGTACAATATTTTAATTTCAACAGCATGATACACTATGTTGTGAAAACAGGATTCAGGGCCTAATGTTTCTAATTTACTTTATCTCTTATTTTGCATATACAGGTAGATGCACCCTTAATAAACATAAGCACATGAGCCTAACTGCATGACTATGCAGTAATCTAAACTATTTCCTGGAGGTTAAACCCCAATCCCGATATAGACAAATATCCTAGTAGAGTTACATTTTTAGTAAAACTTATTAACAGCTGTGTTTAATGTTGGTTTGCATTTATAAACTTAACAGCCTGATTTAATTCTAAAAGGTGTCAGGAAAATGTGAAATCCAGATTAACGAAATTAAAGTCAGAATCACTCACTGAAATTCCCCAGGGTGAAGCTGAATGAAGCGAGTGCCATTTACCCAGCTGCAATGTCAATAACCATTTCCTATTCTTTGATTTTAACTGTTTAATTTAAACCCCCACAGTGAGTAGGTAAACAGATTTCTTGAACGGAACAAAGGTAATTGTAAATATAATGTAAACATTGCTCTCAAGTAGCATTTAGAACCGAAATGGAATGGATGACATGAGGTGGGTGTTATTTTACTTTTGGAATTCTCTTTTGGAAAAAGCTGCTTGAAATGTTGTGGTATTTTACTGCATGTTATCTATAGGTCATTGGAAGTGTACTATTCATATTCATATGCATATTCTAGGCATGTATTTTTACAATATATTTTGCTGAAAAAATAGTCTACTCTAAAATTGCAATCAAAGCCAAAGGGGGTATATCAAGGAATCCAGCATCTAAGTGTGAAAAAATTACTAAAGTACACTGTAGAAACATATTTTTTGTGTGTTGGTTGTATTACAGATGTGTACTTGAATAAAATGTATTGTTTTTATTTTGTAACCAAAATGAAATGTAGGGATGTGCCATGATTTTTGGAGGGCATCATACCGTTTTATTGTTTGTAGAGTGTGGAAATGGGCACCCTCCAACACAGGATGTTTTGAGTAAGCCCTGACAACACTTTAACAGGAATCAGCAGCACCAGTAATGAGTGTCTTGAGTATTGATTTATTTTAATGTACTTACTCAATGTCACAATATCTACTGTTAACCTTTCCAGTGCTTCAAGTTAGCATGGTTGGAGTTTTTTGTTTGTTTGTTTTGTTATCATGTTAAAAAGTTAAAACTGTGCAGTTCTCAGGGTATTTCAGGAACTTTTCAGATTTTCCACCTGGTCACAACTGCATTAAGTTCAAGAACCCCTTAAGTGCCATTGTCCTTCTTTGCATTTACATCTCAAATTCCATAAATACAGCTTGTGTTTTTATTTTTTCAAAGAAAAATAATTTGGTACTTAATGGGATAAATATGCTGTGAAATCTACATTGCTGTCCATTACTCAGTTACCATACAGTCAAAGTAAACTACCACAGTAATGTTCTATACTCATGGGTTTTTGGTGATTAGAAACTGGTAAACCATGAGGTTTCTAATAGCACATATTCTTTATAGCCTAATACAAGTCACAGATTATAGCCTTTACAATTACAAAAAAAAAAAGCCCTGTAGTTATTGCTTAAAGAGTAAGTAGCAGGGTTACACGTCCCAACATTTGCTACAACTGCTTCAATAGTGTACCTGTAATTTTTCTTTTCATTGCTAACATCCTGACAACTTTTTACACTTTAAAGTCTGTTTCAAAGCTCTTTTCAAAATGTGCGCTCTGGTGCGCTAATAGTATAAGGATTATTGTGCACTTTGTCAAACAGGTAACACAGCAATAATGATCCATGATGAGGTACAGAACAGAAAAGCCAGAGCACTTGTTATGTTTTTTTTTTTTTTATCGCTCTTCCTGTAGTGATTTAGAGGACAGATCTCAAACCCCAGTGCACTAGAGCAGCCAGTTTGAAACAGACTTTAAAGTAATAAGTGTAAAAAATGGTCCGGATGTTAACAATGAAAAGAAAAATTACAGGTGCGTTATTTAAACAGTTGTTGCACACGTGGGGATGTGTAACGTTATATTTTTCAGAACCCTGCTACTTACGCTTTAAGGGCTAAAAGGTAAACATCAGTTAAACATACCTGGCTTGCCAAGGTTATAACCAGTTGTGAAATTTGCCAGAAACCCCTTTCTGGTTGTTGACTTGTCTGTAGTGAAGAGCACTGTCATGTGGTTTGTTGTGGAGTACACATCCTGAAAAGATGTTTTTCCTGTATACACATCTATTATTGAAAAAATAAATACATTCAACATTTTAAGTTTGTGATTTGTTTTCCTCAAATGTCCTTCCTTTTGCCATTTTAAGTTTGTGATGTTTTATCAAATATACTTTTCTATTATATCTTACAATTTATATATATGTAAAGATGGTCATGGTAAAATTAATACATATGCAGATGATTTCCACTTTTCAGATATAGGAATATATATATTTATAATATATTTTAATTATATAAATGGACAGTGACTTTTTTTAACTCTTACATTCATTAACTAAAAAAGGAATTTCCCTCTCTGAGAAGTTTAAATACACCAGTGGTTTAAATGATCACATAGCGATCTCGGTTCCCGCAAGTAGGTTCCTCACACAAGGCGAGGCAATCCACACACAGGCGGAGGGACGCGCGCCTCCCGGGGCTTGTCCCTGCCTGACTTCTCGCATGAAGCGGTATGGCGACAATACCGCTGTACTCGGCCAGGAGCGGCCTCGCCTATGCAAGAGGTACAGAAGGCATATGTCTTTGTATTGTGATGGTCATGATTAAATCACCTACCAGCCCTGCTGCTGCCTTCCCCCGTGCACACTACACTCTCTCCTGCCAGCCTCAAGTCCGCCTCGGACTTGTTAACCAGGCTACAGTCCGACGAGTGCGTGCTGGGGTACCTGCGTCCACTTCTGAAAAGGTGCCGGGTTCCTTTTGTACAGCGGTATCGGCTTTATGCTTTAGTGCAAGAGGTCCCGGGTTTTTTTGACAAATTAAGGCCCGCAGTTGTGTCAAGTAACAGACCTGCTACAGTGGCCCAGATCACAGAAACCTTCATCACCGGACAAGACACGCCAGTTTCGAGTTGAACATTGCAGCTGGCTTAACGCACTGTGATCTACTTAGGCCATTCTCCAATTTTTTTTACCTATCAGTGTAAAATGTATTAAAAATATTCACATTTTAGAAAAAGCCAGTATTGTGTGTGTCTTCTGCATACCGGTAAACTGATATTTTTTATGATACTGTAATGGACTATAGTTTCATGAATAATAATAATAAAAAAAAAACTTTAAATTAGTCATAGTTTAAACTTTGTGAATAGAGTTCCTAATGCTGTACTTACCTAACAGCAAAGAATGATCTCCTCTCCCATCTCTCACTTCAACAACATCATAAATAGATTCCAAGTCAAAGTCCAAGAAATGCAGCTTGATGTTTTCACCCTCGTCTGCATTTAGATACCAAACACCTGATAAAACAGAGCAAAGTAAGATTTTGTCATAATTAATAGCAACTATTAGCCTTTAGCCTATTTCTAATCTTCGTTAATTTCAACACTATGAATTATAGTATCAGTAATGTATACGCCTGACACATTAAAACAAAACATCCATTCTCACATAACAGGAATAGTTATTTAATTTCCTGTATTTCCAATCTGTAAATAGCAGAACACTGATTTTATAGTTTACAGTAAACACTTATTTACAGTCAAGTAACTGAGCCAGTGATAAGTGTTATAGTTTAGCCTTTACACAATTGCCCCGTGGGTGTTAATCTCAGGAAAAGAGAGGCACACCTTTGCTAGTGTATGACTCTAATTAATTTACAGGTTCCCTGTTATTATAGACTAGAAACGCCAACACACAGTGTTATGGTGTACACAGTCATAAAAATAATTTAATACAAATACTAAGGTCAAAAAAATAAAAAAAAATACCTGTAAGTATTATTTTAGCAAAACACGCCAGTATAAAAAAGTTCAAATTTAGAGTAGAACTTACAGAATGCATTGTTCATATAATTTCTGGGGTAATTGGCTGAACTAAATGTTGAGTTTGAATCCCAGAGTTCAAAAGGTCCACCACAGTCCGCTACAATAATTAAATTGCACATGTTAAATAGTTAATAATGAAATGGAATATTAGCCTGCATATACATTAAAAGAAAAAGGGTATTGCCACATACAAAGACAACAAATAAGTTATTGCAACATACATATTACTGACAGTGACATCACATCCCACATTACAGGTATTAGTTCAAAGGTAAATCGCCACAACCTACATCCGCAGCATAGAATCTCATAACAAATACTGAAATAGTGAAAAAACAGTTTTATCAGGATAGATGAGTTGTCACCTCAAGTCAAATGAGCACCAGAAGACTATTACTAAAAACAGTGAGTGACATACTGGGTTGTGGAGGCAGGGTTGTAGGTGTAGGAACAGGAGTGGGTTCTGGGTAAACACCTTCTACACAGCTGCCGTTTGTCAGTCCAATGTCATCAATTGCTATATCATTTCTCAGGCCTACGTTCTTTTGTGCTTCAAAAACAACCTGAAAAGCATACCATTTGAGGATGGTTATTTTCTCAAAGCTGTAGTTTTTTTTTAATATTCAGTTTCATACTCACTTATAATTCTTTGGTGTCTATTTACGACATTCTTCCACAGTGTACTTTGTTGACAATCCAATTTAACTGTAGTGACGCAAGGAGTTGCGGCCTGCTCCTGCAACTCCTTGCAGCCGTAGGAGCCTTCAAATACAGCTCAGGAAGAAAAACATTTAAAAAAAGGACCTTTGTGTTTCTCCTGTAGTTTAGTGTGCTGTGATTTTTACTATATTCTGACACCTGTATCATATGGATGGTGAAGACCCTGCTGATTCACAGCTGTGGTGGCATTAGACTATGTTGGTCTAACCTATTCTATTCTAAAAAGCACAAGATGTAACTTTAAACCAGACAATACCTAAATCTTATTATATCACTGTAAACAAATACTTACTGTAAAATCTGCAGTCTCATTTAACGTGATCTGTCCATAATGCCAGCTGTCACCATAGTTTCCTTCTTTTTTAAAAATGATTTTCGGCAAGCTCTGTGCATTTGAGATATTAACTCTCAATTTGTAGACATCAGTGCCATACATGTGGTACCTAAACCCAAAATTAATTAATCAATTAAATTATTGTCATTCCTCTCTGTTTTCCACATGTACCCTTTAAAGAGGCAATTATGTAAAATATCGCTTGCCTTTCGTTTTCGGAGGCCTGGATTCAAATCCAGCTGCTATTAAGTAACTTACACAGTATAATATGTAACTTACACATTGACAGTTCCTTCAGCCTGACTCACAAAATCACCACACAAATCTTATTTTGCCACACAAGCTTCCCAGTTTATACAAGATACATACCAGGATCTGTAGAAGACCAGCAGTCAACAGTCAGGCCCACCTGCATTAACTTGCTGTACTATTGAGCAGGAGCGCCAACCAAGTTGAAAGGACAGTCTAACATGATTTGTCTCTTAAAGGGGAAGTTCGTGCAATCTAATTAGGATATGCTAAGCCCCAGTGAAAGCCAGGTATAGAGAGCTATAGAGAAAAGCATACATTGGAGCAAAGGAGTTCAGAACCAATCAGATAGTTCATCATAAAAAAGTATGGGAAATGTAACACTGATTTATAAGTACAAACATGTCAGGGCGTTTTGCAAAAACACATATATATTTTTGCTGTTTTTTCATATTTCTTACCAGAAACTTAGACAATATGGCTGGATTGTAGCAGCTAAAGGGAGACTGTACAGTCTAAAACTTCTTGCTTGTTTTCCAAACCCTGTAGGAGTGCTCAGGTAAAACCCTGCAACCGAAGGAAAGCATGCAGCATTAAAACATAATAAGATTAAGTTAAAATAAAACTACCTTTAAAAAAATACAGACATAGAGGTAGAGAACATGGAAATTTGCAAAACATATAAGAGAAATTGAAGATGATCGAATGCTGTTGTTATCAACAATGTTTCTGTGTGTTTGGGGGGCTGCACAATGTGTTAATTTGGACAGATAGGGTAGTTGTTTTATCCTGTGTCGTGCATCCCTGTCATACTGTATTTATTATACTTGCGAATAGCTGACTGGTCACAAGCAGTGTCTTTATAAAAGCATAATTTTGAGCATTTTTTAAATTTTATTTCTCTATAATGTTTTACAATTGGTTGACAGATAATCTGTGATTTAAGCAAGCATATTTTAATACAGAGATTATTTATAGCTGTTTATCTAGCAATGTTTACAGTTTATATCATTAAAATTTCACAAAATATGTCACAATCTGTACCTCAATCTCAATTGCGAAAAATATTCTAGGGTCAAAAATGTATATGCTTTTCACCTGATTCGTTCATAAACGTATGATCAAAATTTGGTCCGGAAAATGGTGGAAATGTCGGCCCATTTAATCTCATCCATTCTCCATTATCCTTGGGGTCTTGTCTCCAGTAACACCAGCCTTCTTCAAAAGAACAATTGATCTTCCTTTCATCTGTAACATGGGTTTTTCATGAGCTAGTTATCCAGTCTTTTGTAAATGATGCTTGTCGATAAACAGTAGTATCTACTGACACAGCAGTGAGTTTCCTTAACTAGTTAGGGTTGATGTGTGTATGTTGGGAGTAGATCATGAATTGAGCTTTAATTTAAGCAGAGACCTATGAAATATATTTAAATATGTTAAACATATGCTAAATAACAGAAATCAGTTAAAAATACTATATATAATCTTTTTTTTTTTCATAGTACTCTTCTAAAAATTAACCAGGGTATTATTTCAGTGTTTTTGCAGTTTTTCCATGATTTTCCCATGGTTATGAATACATTAAAATTAGTTTACCCTGGTTTGTCATGTTTTTTTTTTTTTTTTTAAATACCAATCTGTGCTATAAAATACACTTAAGAGATATTGTTTTGTATTGTTTGTGAATAATCATACAGTATCTTAAAAAAAACATATATATATATATATATATATATATATATATATATATATATATATAAACAGACTTGATCATCCATACTAAAATCTCTAATACTTTTGAGGGTGCCTTGTGCCTTAAAACACACACACACACAAAAAAAACATTTAAGTAGTAGTGATTACTTACTGGTAAGATTACTGATGTTTTCTGCTTCATATGTTGCATTAAAGCCTCTGAAATTGTTGATATCATCTGAAAGAAATTCTGCAGTTGCTTCACTTGACATTATCCTTACAGATCCTGGAGTAGAACCAGACAGTGAATCTGAAATAATAATACAAAAATAAAGAAAAAGATCACGTTGCATTTTTTAAAACATATTGGTATGTTTTATATTGTACCAGTGTAGTTTACATATAAATGACAGTAATATTAAACTGTTTTCTAAGTAGTATTTCTTACACCCAATACAGTGTTAAAATATTACAAAGTTAATCTAACCAACAATCTTACCAACAACAAGATTGTATTACATAATGTTAAGTGGATGCACTGTTGTGTATGTAAATGGTAGAGTCATGAACCAAAGAACTCGGTTCGAAGGTGAATCGAAGACGTCTCCTCTCATCAGTCATACTCAATGTCATACTACATTTACTCACGACTTACACATCAGAACTTTGTCTTGACCAGTGCCTTCATACAGATTCAAAACATCTGTTATTTCTTCTGTTACAAATGCAGGGAAATTTATTTTAATGGAAAGTCCTTTCTGAATGCTGGAACAAAAACAAAAGATTGAAGTTATCTTCATAGTGTCACATCTTACATGTTATTTTATATAAGTCCAGAGAGATCTAGCATTGAAGCTATTTTTATTATATTTGGTGCTGCCGTGTGACTGTTTATTTTCACAGGATCTGCTTTTTGACTCTTGCATTTATTATAACTGGGTGAATCTCACTGTTTCAAATTACGCCACATTGATAAGCAGATGGAGAGCTTGAACTAAGAAAAAGGTGTTTAATTGGGGTTAAACATGCTTTCTTTTTTACACTGTACTTGCTATACAGTATAAACAGAATACTTAATGTATGTTCCTGAGGATAGCCCTAAATAAACCCTTCAGGGGATCGATCCTTCATGGATTAACTACAAACCTTCATGAAACATTCATGGTGTATCCGATATACTGTATACTCATTATATAGACATCAGCCTGTAAGTTAAGGATGTTTTGTATACTTCTATCACCAGGCAGTGTTGGACAAATCGAACAGTATTTTACTTTGAACAGCAGCAGGATCTGGAATATATAGTGGGCATTTCAAGCCAGGTAGTCTACTTTCTAAAATACGAAAATTGTTTTTTCCCCAATCTCATCTAAAGGTAGCAATAGAGAGCATATTCTTGTCATGCTTTTAAAATCCAGTCTGGGTTTTTTAGTGCAGTGCATTATTTAAAGCTTAAATAGAGACAAAGATAAAGACTAAACAATGCCAAATTACAGTGCTCATACAAGTTCAAGTTCATTTTTGAGGACCAGTCACTTTTATTGCACGTCCATCATTCCAAATAATGGATTAATGGACAGAATTGCTTACCGTATGATCCATCGGCAGAAAACGTCAGAATCGTATGGCAAAGGGAAATTAACAGAGTGGAAAGACCCCATAGGCCCATTCAGGAGGAACTGTCCATCACAAGGTGTTGCTATGCAGAGAAAACATTAAAACCATTAACCGAGCCAATACTTTATCATGTTCCAAATGCACATTGTATGATGTTTTAGCCTCTGTGGAATGAACAATTTTAATGTGGTCATATGAAAAGATCAATACATACAGTATGATCATTGAACCATTTTTTCAGTAAATAGCGTAAATGCACTCAGTTCTCTCAGCAAATAATCATGTAACATTCAACTTGAATTTATTCTGTATGTGTTGTACCAGGAAGGGTTCACATCTGTGTACTCTTGGATATTATATTACTGTGACTGTCATATTCACCTGGGGAATCTTCACTTTTACTCAAGAGCAGGCATCATGAGAAAGACAATTTCTCTTATAAGAGTCTTAGTGTATCCAAATCGTTCTTCCTTCTGCAACGGTGCTTACTCTTTTCTGTTCCCACAATACACAATTATGTTTTTAAACAGAAACGCTATGATGATCATAACCGAACACAAATTGAGAAATGTATTCCCAGCTTATTTATTACCACTGATGTTTGAATACAAACATTAAAAGAATTAGGATAATTTTAAAACATAATCCTTTCAAAAAGGTATTCTTGCTAACAAAATAATTCCACCACTCTTGCCTGTTGTGCACTTCAAGTCATTAAATAGGTATCACGTGTCCAGTTTGAAAAGAAGCATGTTACATGCATATCTATTTTAAAACACGGCATATGGTACTACACTAGAAAATCCAGGCCATTGTCCTGCCAATAAAAGGTGAATTCCAGATGGAATTAAATCAGCAGGTCAATAGAAGCTATCCAAGTGCTATTGATTTTCACAAATCCCCATTTAAGTAGTACAGCATCACAGCAGCTCATGTCTGTCTATTTTCAAAGGAGCTGCCAAAGGAGCTGGTGAAAACTTCATACTGTGACTCATGAGGAAACAGCCTGATTTCCCAGTTACTATAAATACATCATTATTAAGTTCATATCCTATGTAGTTTTATAAATAATTGATATCTGTCAGTACCATCTGAGAATGTTCTGGTGTGAGTTTTTGTGCTAAATCCTAGCTATATCCTAATCTTGTAGTGATAATTCAAAGACAACAGGACAGTTTTAAACAATATGCACTAATCAGTAAGTAAGATGTTTTTGGCAAAACTGTACATAATAATAATAATAATAATAATAATAATAATAATAATAATAATAATAATAATAATAATGCAAGCTTAGATCCTAAAAGAAGTCCAAATGTGTACCACAAGTACTGGTATTCCACATGACAAGCAATGAAATTACACAGCCCTGCCCCTGGGATTAGAACCAATGCTGTTTTGTGAAACCGTTAATAATGTCAGGATTCCTTCATATGAACTGTACATAGCCCTTGTATTTGATAAGCCACCCACATTGGCAAAGCAGTAAGAATGCCTTAGAAGACATTCTTTTACTGAGTGATTCCACATGTACAAACCTAGATTCCACAATATATGACTAGGTTAATTCAATTGATTCTTGATTATGCTCTATTTTTTTTTTAGCTATTTTAATTTCATTTTGTATTTTGGAGAGTATGTTTTGTTAAACACTTACCGCAACGTTTCAGATTCTCGTCAGAGCCATCTTGACAATTGTTAACTCCATCGCATAGCAACATTTGAGGTACACATGTCATATAATCAGCACATCGCTCATAACCAGGTAAACACTGCACTAAAAGTAATACAAAAATTAACTCAGTTAACATCACTTAGGAAGATTTCCTTAAATGAAACTAAAAAAACAAACATTTATATTAATACCTGTATCAGTGTCATTATCATCTCAACATAATTGATTAATTGCAAAACTATATATTTGCATGGAAATGTAGGTAGTTAGGGCATGTTCACACCTAGTTTGTTTGAATGATGCAATTCAGAGTTTGGTTCGTTTGGGCAGGTATGAAACCTCAAGAATCAGAACAGAATTTGTAGCAAACAAGGGGAATAGAGTCCAGCTCAATACATTTGCAAAGTGAAACCAAGCGAATTTGAGTCCACTGTAAATAATTGATGCCATGCCATAAAAAAAAAAAAAAAACTGCTTTGTTATTCTCTCTATAGCCAATGTATACATCTTACAAATCCAAATCCATTTATTTTCCTGTATCATTAATATAATTATAATTACAGTCAAACCGTTGGTGCCAATAAGCAGGGTTTACTTTATCAGGAGTTCACCAATAACCTGAGACAACACAGAAGAAGAGTTGATGCAACAAATATTCCTGATGTGCTGTGTAACTCAAATCTAGTACACAATGCTATTAATTTCTGTTAAGTTTTTAGTCTTTTACAGAGCACAATTAATGTGAACTATTAGCATTACCATCTGTAGGAAATGCTATTTTGAGTGATACAACTAAAAAGAAAATTTACAGTAATGGAGAATACATCTGGAAATACCATTAAACATATTATCAAATCCTGAACACTGGTACTATATATTTGATTGTGTCAGGAACCTTTTTTAATAAGGACCAAAGCTTCTTAAAAGGAGACATAAACATACAGTGTAAAGGGCCTGACTTGATAACATACTGTACTGAGCACTATAGGAGTAATAACTACCAAACAACTTACCTGGTGTAGGTAATGGCTTGCTTGTCGTTAGTTCTCCTAGAGCTGTCAAAACAACAGTTCAAACTTAATGTTACCATAATAAAATGTCTCAAGCCAAAGGACAAGCTACACAACTGAAAGTCGCGCATGTTTCTTTTTAGCTATCAAACGAACAAGTTTAGCTTTTGTTGAACAGAAAAAAAAAAAAAAAAAAAAATGTCATGGGTAAGAAAATAAACCGTTTCTTTAAATGTCCGCTATGCAAGTTTTCAATACTTTGCTCCACTTCTAATTGAAAATTAAATCTTAATTAGCATGGAACGACCACCTTGAAGAAGAAACACACAAGTGACACAAATGACAGGCTTGTTGTTGATTTAAACACTCTGGCCTCTGTGTTTCGGGGAGGGGAAGTGTCTGCACACGAGGTGGTCGATATGACATCATCGGACATGCACACCAGAGCCAGTCTAAGTCTGTGCTTAAGTGTAAGCGGGTGGATCTTTTAATCTGATCAAACTTAAGCCAGTGCAGTGTGAGTTGTAAGTGTAAAACACACCATAACTCAGTTGTAACCTAAGCAAGGTTCATCTGTATTGAATGTGAACCAGGTCCACAGCATGACCACAAATGAGAACCACTTCTTTATCCAGTACGTATTTCTCCATGCTGGTATTTTACAACAGGTGTGATAAAAAGTAGGCAGAAAAAGATGTGTTTAATGAAGGAATACAGTAAAACCCTGAAGTGTTTATATGTTATTGTTTCAACATATTATGCACATTGAGAGTCTTGCCTTGAATCTGTCTACTTACTTCCAACCTCAATGCTTTCATTGTCAACAGTAAATGCTCCCATTACACCTCCTTTATTTTCTTCAATACCATTTATTAGTTCTCGTGTCACGTCCTCACTAGGTACAGACTCTGTGAAATGCAGCTTAAATGTGGCCACCACACTTCCATTTCTAGAAAGCATTGAAATGAACACAATTAATACCAGTTCACAAAAAAAATAAATGTACTTCAGGTATTAGCCTCATATCTTTATGCTAATCTCTTCATTGCCATCAAGTTAAAAACTTAAAAAGACACCACAGGACTCTGTCAAAGTGCTTTGCAAATCTGTTTGTTGAAAGCCCTTGACTACAGTCAGTGTGAGTCACGGATTTGTTAGAAAAGATAATACTTGTGGGAAAGATTTTTTTTTAAGGACTTTACTCAGGCTCAGTTTAAATCTCTAAGGAATTATTTGTTTTAAATACCATATGATTTGTAAGGTATGTTTATAATTCAGAAAGGTAAGTTAGAGACTTGGAAGTAAGTTGTAACATTACAGTTTGATTGCACTTTCTCATAGGGCTAGAACTATAAGGCTGGCAGTTGTAAGATCCATACTTATTGTAAAAGAAATATGTAAAGAATTATTTACATTCTTAAAGAACTGATCTGATAGTAATCTGCCTTTAAAAAAAACTTTTAAAATGTTTAAGTTATTTGTCTAGAAGCAAGAGATGCCTCTTACTCTCTAAGAGATGCCCCTTACTCTCTTTTTGTTCATGTCCTAACCAGGACATGAACAAAAATTTAAACTTCCAAGAAAGTTTGGCAATGCATGACCTCTATTTGAATCAAAAGGAAGCAGTCTTACCTGAAATATAAAACAACACAGGCCTTGTACTTACTCTTCAAACTACTTTGTAAGTAAATATTTGATACCTGAAATATATTAATGGAAACATTTTAGTTGTGTTTAAAATCCAATGGCTGTTTTATTAGTGTTATTATGTTTGTGTCAATAACTTAGTAGACCAGAATTCAATAATGATATTCTGAAACTATAAATGTTTATTTTGTAGATGTTTCTGTTATTCTTTAGCATAACCCCTTTATCCTGTGGTTCTTCTAGGTCACAAACATACTCTAGAATTAAACAAACAGCAACATTTGAGGATCTGTAAGTCAATAATATATCGAATGTATACATACCATATGTTCAATATCAAAAGCAAGGGATTTGAACTCCACTGAAGACATGTTCTGAAGCTTTTCACTAAAGATGGCTCCTGTGAGAATTTTGAATTTCCCTCTAAAAAATACTTCAGTTCCATTGCTTTTGATTTGATCCTCTGAAAATGAAAGTAGAGCCTCTTAGCAATGAAAACATTTATGGCAACTACTTTGCCTGTGCACGTGGTCTGCGAGATGTTAGATAGTTTGATCTTGAAAGGCATAAACAGGGGTCTTTTTGCTGACAAATCAAGCTTCACCATAAGGCTTTATTACTGGAAAATAATATATTTTCAGTTATATAACATGTGTTTAGCATAGTTAAGTATATGTTTCACACAAATATAATTTTTTCTTCCTTTCATCCTCAATATTTACTTTCTTCCACAATATATCCTTTATATAACTTTCTTCCACAATATTGCCCAAGTATTATACTTTTTCATCAGCCTTCTCAAACATCCTATCAGCATGTAAGTCATATTGCCTTATTTTAACAATATAGACAGATAACTAATCTAAGCAATTACTACAATTTCAGAGACACTGACTAGTCTTCCGATGGTCCTTATGTTCCTTAATCAGTGTAATTTATTCAGGAACTACACAACACCAGTGTAAGCAGTAAGCTGACACCTTTGATTCAAAGGAAGGGCCCTTGGCAAACCTGATAATGATCCAGACTCCCTGGCCCCTAAAATGACCTGGAAGGGCTAATAGAACCATAACAAATGGAAAAGATATTCAGGAAAATTATAATATTTCTATGTTTTAGAAACTTCACTTTGGTCTTTATAAAAAAATTAAATGATAAAAAACAAAATAAAAACAGCACAGCTTACCTACTGGGGACTGTTGAAGTGAAAGCCATGTGATTGCTATCAAGCCAGCACAGACTATCACTGAAGCTATGAAAAGGGCAGACAAAAGAATTTCGCAGGAAGAGAATCTGCTCTTGACTGTGCAGTTTTTTGAATCAGTATACATCTTCTCTGTCAATGAACTTCTTGCACTTCACGTCAGCATTGATAATAGCTTGGAAAAAGAGTAAATGTATTTATATAGGCTATAATATGTGGTATTGGTTTTATTTCACAGTAAATCATGCCTGCTGTCAGTGTTGACATGGTTTACTTGTTACACAATTCAAACAATCACACGATAGTAGTTCTCTATAAATATATAACTATGAATTTATTAAAAAAAAATCAATACTGTAAATCTTTCATTTGCTGTCGTGCCAGGCCTGAGTGCTAACCAGAAATGCATTGTTTTTAAACACTAATGAGTTGTAATGACTGCTTATTTAGCAGGTCACAGAACTTGGTGCCTGGTTGTAACAACAAATACAAATGATATAATTTCATCACTCTTTAGATAACAAATTGATTTGTATCTGAAGTGAATCAATAACGTTAAGCACAAATTAGACATGTCACGCACATTACCATTTACTATATTTGAAACCTATAGCACACATGCTAACATAGTAACAAGTAACTTTAATTACTGTCTGTGCATCGGCCCCTAAAGTTTTGTAAATGGAATAATATAAAAATGTGCGCTAAGCAGAAATACTAGGCTCTTCCCACATCATCAAACTTCCACTGCCCCACTGGTTGGCTTGAACAACACAACAGTCAGCATTATGGTCCTATGCCGGTGTGGTGACCATCTTCCTTCCAGGACGTCGCCTGTCCCTCACAGAGCCGGTTTCCTGGTTTCTCTGGACTAGTCTGCTGATTGTTAAAGCAGAACATCTCATTCTCTGGGCAACTTCTCTCACAGACAGGCCACCTTCAATCATGCTCATAGTAACCAGGTGATCTTCATTACTCAAGTGGGGCATGGTCATATCTTTCGCTGTTCATGCGTTAATTAAAAAAGTATTTTTCGAATGGCTATTTATACAGATTCTTAATCAACTCATTTTGGCAATTTTAACTCAAGTCAAATAACAAATACTGAGCACCTGCCATTTTTATGAAATCACATGACTTGAGCTCAGTATTCTGTTATCCCAAGGAACAATACTACTCAAACAATCAACAAACCTATCTGCTCACTATTTAAATAACATAATGTATGTGCCCAATGAGCTATTGTAAACACACTATGACATGCGTTTTCATAGAATATCAACAAGAGGTTTTATTCTTATTTTTAAAAGCACTGTTTAACCCAGCACTACCCAAAGCAGGAAGTTGTTAGAATGAATATTACATGGAGATTTATTACTCAGTGAAATTGTGGCTTTTATTACCTGCGCTTAGTACCAGTTAAGAATACATTGAAAAAGAATGATTCATCTATCATAAAAGAAAAGTACTGTTTGTACGGTAACATGCAAATTATTTGCTGAAGTTAAACAATATTACGGTATCTTATATAATTACCATTTTATTTTACACTTTAACTCAATTATTATCTCAACTTTCTTGAAGAACTAAAATTTAATCAGAATACAAACCTTAACTGATACATATATTATAACAATTATACACTTTGTAAAGTTTTAATATCTACATACAGTACAAGTAGTTTGGTCCACTAATGTAATATTTATGTGTATAATATGTACACACGTTTGCTACTGTATGCATAATGTAATTTTTTAGTTTTATAACAAATCTATAGAAAAAAACAGCCTTTGTTTACACTGTCTAATTATTCAGTTAATTATTATTTCTCTATTTTAAAATGAAGAAATATGAAATTGAAATACCTTCGCTTAAGACGGGCAGACGATTCTTAAGTTTCAGCTCAACAGATTTTTCTCTTTGTTACAAATTAAAATGTACAACAAAAGTATTTAACTATCAACAATAAGCAGCAGAATTGTAAAAAATGCCTCAGCTGGTCTTCCTATAAGCAACTATCACCGTTAAGTAAGAAAAAAACACAGTATAATTACTATGAAGGTATAAAATGCTACACCATTTGTTTTTATAGCTCAGTACCACTGTAGTAGTTGTTCATAGATAGTTATTCCCAATACTCTTTAGGAAAGACCTACTAGACTTTGTTCAGGTCTAGTTCCAGCCTTAAGAACTTATAAAGACTTATCTTTTTCAGTAAACAGCCTGCAAACTTCACTAGTTAAAGTCCAGCAGTCCTAAAGTCATAAGTTATTGTGGCTGAACCACTAAACAAACTTCTTTCCAAAATAAATAAATAATAATAATAATAAAAAGTGGGAATCTCACCTTGACCGAGAGATCTTTAAATACTTAGCAGGTCACAGAACAAGGTACCTGGTGGTAATGCCAATTTCAAATATAAAAGTTCAATGTCTAGAAATAAATAATTGATCTGGATCTGAAGCAAATCAATCAGTTTAGTATCAGCAGTTCTCTAAACACATCAAATACACAGGAAGTTCTCTTTTATTTGTAGTTTATAATATGCAACACCAGCTTTGTTGTATATTAAAGGAAACGCTTACACATTAAATGGGAGCTGGTTCTGTGTAACTGTTAAGTGTAATAAAAGCACTTACAGTGTCATTTGGCAGATAGTAATCAAGGAAATTAATCAATGTTCTGTTATTCTTTATGTACATGGGGCAATACTAACCTAATGCAAATCCCTGCTGTGCAAATCAACAATTGCTGCTGAGCTGGTGATCAACAAAAGTTATGAATTGGAGCACACTTTTATTGATTTCTTGCTGTGTGTATACATGTTTGCTACTGTATGTATAATTTAATTGTTTAGTTTTATAACACATATATAAAACAAAAAACAACCTCTTTGCACACGGTCTAATTATTTCATTAATGATTGTTTCTCTATTTTAAAGCTAAGAATATGAAATAGAAATACCTTTGCTTAAGATGGCCAGGAGATTCATGAGTTTCAGCTGAACATTTTTTTTTTTCACTTTGTTATAAATTAAACCTTTTTTATTCATTTAATATTAACCACTAGCTCATTAACATAACAGTAAATATTTACATATATGTGTCCTTAAACAAATTCAGTTTTTTAACTGACAATTTTAACTGCCCTCTTTTTTTGTTTTGTTTAGTTTTTTTTTTTTTTTGCTGTTGTTGCTCATATTACCTTCAGCCACCCCCTGTGTAATTTGTTTTAAGTCTTGACAGGGTCTTGTCATATCCTATAGATTTTACTTTAACAGTTTAAAATAAAAATTAAAAATAATACTCATCAGGACTGAAGGGGTTATGTTGATAAGCCAGTCTTAAAACAGTTAACGATTTATTAAATATTCGACTTGTAAGATTCACAGAGTTCAAATGCCACTCCGCATAAAGAAGGCTAGGATGTAACGTATACTGTAACATAAGGTAACTATACAATGATGGAGGTTATTGTAAACCTTACAGCATGCCACATTGAAATAGCTGAAAGAAGTAGAAGAAATCTAGGGTGGGAAAATGCATTGTTTCTTTTTCAGCCAAAAGCCCATTATAAAAGCAAGAGGAGACATTATTATTTGCAATTCACACTTTAATATTGATAGGAAAACGTTTAAATCAAATTTTAAAAAGTAATTTTTTAATGCAAGCCGCAAGACTATAGCGAGAAGAAAGTAAAGAAACAAATAGGTTTTCCTCCAATATTCAACAGCAAAGTTTCTTGCTTCAAATGCAGTCAAGAGGTTGAAATACTGTCCTGAACTTAACATCAGTGGTTTAAATTTGTAACAGTTAAATCTGAGACAGCAGCTATAGCGGAACTACTACTAGTTGTTAGGAATATTATTGCTATTACAAATTATTCATGTTAAAGCTAACAAGGGGAGTGGACTGTTATTCAAAATGTAAGGTTACAGTATTTGCTTATCCAAACCCAACAATGCTTACATTATTATTATTTTTTTAAATAAATTTAGTTGTTGCCAATTATTTTTGTTATTTTCTCCAAATTTGAAAAGCCCAACTATTATTTAGGCTCAGCTCACCGCTATCACCCCTGTGCTGACTCAGGAGGGGCGAAGAGGAACACACGCTGTCCTCCGAAGTGTGTGCCGTCAGCTGCCCGCTTCTTTACACACTCCGGATTCATCATGCAGCCACCCAGGAGTTACAGCTTAAGGACAACGCAGCTCCCGGGCAGCTAACAGGCAAGCCTCTAGGTGCCTGGCCAGACTACAGGGGTCGCTGGTGCGCAGTGAGCCGAGGACACCCTGGCCGACCGAATGCCTACTCTCATTTGTAAACTTTCTTACGTTCTTATGTATCTGGTATTGCAGCCCTTCATGTATATTATGATTCACAGTGCAGGGAAAGTCCACCAAAATGCAAATTATTTTTCCTGGGAGGGTGGAGTAATGGGAAAAGTAGATTTAGCCAAGTGTTCCTTCAGCTCCACTCTGAGCAGTAGGATATGTGACTGACGGGACAAAAGGGGACATGGCTAGGCGATCTGTTCCTTTGTTATGGTTAAAAGCGAACCGCTAAAGGAGAGCTCAGATTGTACCGTGTTTAGTGTTTTGTTTGTTTTGTCATGTCTAATTATATACTTGTTTGTTTATTAGGCAGCTAACACTTACCGGGAGCTGTCGCATAAGGCCAGCACCAACCTGGACAACACTTTACAACTGTACACAAATACATTTTATTTCACCACTTGCACATTAGCACTCTGGACTTGTGATCGTGGAGGTGTGTGTCTTTGTGTGTGTTATACTGTGTTTATTATTTTGAGACTGTAAACCATGTTTTAAACAGTGCAATACACATTGATGTGTATTGCCTGGGATTATTCTTTGTGGTCACCAGCCCGGGATTACAAAAATAAACCATTTTTTTGATTGCAAACTTTGTTGTCTGTCTTCTTTTTTGTAACCATATCACCTCTATACCTGCATACTGCAAACCACTTTGCCACACATGGTCACCAATACATTTATCCTACATTGTATTTTCAGTACACCTCAAACGGTTTGAAGATAAGATATTTTGACTGCGGCAACAGCAGCTTTGTACAAATTACTGCCACAAAAAAGAGTAGTTTTTCTTGTACTTTTACCACAATAAAATTTAACAGAATACAGTTGTGTACTGACTATAAAGCCACTATCTCAAGGTGTTACATTAAGTCTTTAACATACAGAAAGCCAAGTCACATTACATGAATATGTCAGCCACTTTAGGTAACTGCCAGTAGATGAGGAGTTTCCATTGCATTTAAAATATGAAGTTGGCATCTCACATGGTTTTTGAGCAGTTGAGATTCAGTGGGCTGTGATTAATGTTGTCTTTATATGAAATTGGAAGTCTATAGATTACCACAGTAAGTACCAAATAAAGTAATATCAAGTTTATACTTGCAGTGCATTATTTTACCATTGAAAGTATCTCAAAGACTGTTAGGAGCTGCACTGTTCGATTACAAAAAATGATGACACTTATAATAAAGTTTCATTTAAAAAAAAAAAAAAAATACAAACAGTTTTTACTTCAAGAAGACCTTCTAGTTTCATCTGTTTAAATTGAACTGTCAGAAGCAAACTAATATTTGATATTATCAAGTAACATGCTTAAGCCATTTCAAATTGCGTTTCAGAAAAATAGTACACATTTTTATTCTATTATCATTTCTTTCTATTACCATAGCAATTTTATAATCAAACTTGTTCACGTGATCTGTTTAAAAAAACAAAATCAAGTTCTTTCGTAGTACAGTACACACAACATTTATACCTATTTTATATATACACCATTACCATCAGATCTGTACTGTGGCTTAAATAACTCCATGAATAACTCAAGGTACAATTCTACATATACAGTTTTAAAGATCTAAGCAAGATTTTTCAACATAAAAAACAACATTATTTTATATAAAAAAAAGAGGTTGTATTTTCTTAAGCACAGCAGCTTATATTTTTTAGGTAAACAGTCCTTACCTTTATTAATAGAAACAGACCTCTTTAACCCTTTTGTAAGTTTATTTAGAAACAATTAAAAAATTGTCTTAGGGTCAATATACAACGTTTTTGTTTTGTTTTTTAATTCCAAACGGCAGTTATAAGTAAAGCCAACATTGGGATTTGTAAGTAAAAATCTGATTTTAAATTACAAAAGAAAGCTTAGATTTTTAATAAAAGAACAAAATAAGATTTAACAGTGTTCTGACAAATTGCAGTTTAGAAACAGTATCCCAGTATTATGTATGAAGTCATTGGCTAATATAATCCATGGGTTATCTATAAAATCCTATTGTGCTATAGCTTACCTTAAAGTACAACAAGTGGAAGAAACTTACAAAAAGTATCATCATGGATCATCATTTATCCATGAATATATTCCTGAACATTATCTCAGAATGGTGACAAATTCAGAGTCATGCAATAGTATGCATGTGAGGAAATATTTAGTTTATAGCTTGCCATTTCTTTCCATGTGACTGTCCACACCTAGACTGAGTGTTCCTGAGATGCCACTGTTACTGGTAATTATTGTATACCCAGTCAAAAACCAAATTGGCAGGTGAATGAAATAGCTTAACTAATGTACTGTATTCTTCTTGTTTAGATTCACTTTGTATCATTTTCTGTTTCAGTCATTTCATCCTGGTGACTCAGAAGTTTAAAGAACCCCTGTGACTTCAACACAGATCTTAGAACAATGCCTAGTACATCTCTTACACCACAGTGTAACCTGTCCTGCTGCAACGCTCTAGGTATTTGTTATTGATGTATTTTTTATACCCACAAGACACAGACAGTTGTAGGTGCCCTTATAAAAGTTCACCTCTTTTTTTCAGTTTTATCAGGTTCTTCCATGGTTATACTACGCATAACCATAGTTACCCCTGGTTTGCCATGTTTATTAATATAGTTTAACATACCATGCTATTCCTTACAATGCTTGTACCCCGTGGAGATTTTTAAACAAAGGATTTAAATTTTTTTAAAAAATTTTAGGCGTAGACCCTTCATTAAAGAGTAACGGGGTTCCGAAAAATAGAACGTCGTATGTCTCCACGTGTTGCTACAACTATTTAAATAACAGACCTGTAATTTTTTCTTTTCATTGTTAACATCCTGACAAATTTTTACACTTATAACTTTAAAGTCTGTTTCAAAGCTCTTTTTAAAATGTACGCTCCAAATTACTTCTGAATCACCAGAATGTGAAGTCTGAAAATAGTACAAAGTGAATCTAAAATAAACAACAAGAATACATTAGTTAATACAACTTGGTTTCATAACTATATCAAGTTATTCTACAAGGGAGACTGAACCTACTCAGTGTAGGTACATTCGCTTACCTCATGCTTCATATCTTCAGTATGCCACACTGCAAGTTGTATTAATTGGAGATCATGCCATATTAACAAGGTGTTCGTAAGCCTCAATATATTCCTTAAATCATTAATAGATTCAAAACAGTACTATAAAAAGACCCTGAGTAGGCTGTGCTGTGCACTGGGTTTTTGTCAGAATTAGGGAAGGGTGCTCCTACATCAGGGTGCGATCTGATGGGAGGGAATTTGGAGAAACACACTCACTCCTGCTGACAAAAATGGACCAGCATTTAATCTTTTAAAAATAGTAAAGTACCAAAAATGAAGAGGAGCAAACAGAAATCGATAGAAACTCAGTAATTTGTATTGGTTGCACTATGTTTGAAATGTGGATCTACACCTTGAATGAATGTACGTTTGTATTAAGGTGTATTAGGACAATTAGGGTTCTGATATATATCTTTATGCAGGGGATACAGGAAGTGAGAATGAGCATGTGAGTGAGACTTGGAAGCAAAACTAAACAGCTGCACTATCCCTTTTGCTCTGTACACATCCTCATACCATGAGCTCTCCCAACAAAGCCTTTTGAACTCACATATTGTGTGTCAACAATAAATACTCAAGCGTTACGCAGACTTCTCAAAACCAGAGGAATTCATTATCAGTTTTGTTTGGGATTGGGTAAGTTCAGCAGCGGTTGTTTGGCAATGGAATATAAAATATTACATAGTAGGTTGAACTGTCTTGTACTGCAAGTCAGGGCAGTTTAAAACATGTATGTGCCATGCTCAGTTATTCTTGAGGCAATAATACACTTCCTACAGGAGGTTATGTGCAATTACTTGTGCTGAGTGCTTTTTTAAAAATAAGTATTTATTTTTTGTTTGATTACATGCATATGTTGTTATTGCCTTTTAGTTATTGAGAATAATTTTTAAAAGTTTTAAATGTCAATAACTGCAGGTATTACAATATCTGAGCGTTCCTTAAAACTAAACACTGTAAATGAGCATATCTAAGTTACATGGTTTTGGAAGTATGATAAGTTACTAATACCTTAATTGAAATTAATTAGCATGAACAACCTTGGCATACTGGGATCATTTTACAAGGACCTTTACCCCAAGTAAATGCTAACTTAAGATTTACATTTTATTTTTTACTAATTGCACTTGAAAAGAACAGTAGTTTGGAATTACTATCTGTCATTTTTTTGCTTTAGGTGCTCAAAATGCTACAGTGCATCAAATAAGCCAGTGACTGTTTCAGTCCCAATGTCTCATAGAGTCACTCTTCTTGTTCTGAATTATGCCAGCCTCGGAAACCATGTGAAAGAAAACACCCTTTCGCTGGATCAGATTGCTTGGAGAGTCAAACTCTACAATTCTTCCAGAATCCAGAACTAGCACCCTGCAACAAAATGGAATATCAGTTAGAAAAGTGTTCAAATATGTCCTGCAATACAATGTGACTGATCTTCCAGACAATTATATAATTCAGTTTGCTATAAAATTGGATGACTGAAATATACAACATGCTGGCACCTTTTAAGGCATTTTGAGAAATGGATTACAATAGTAAACAGTGAAATGCTGGCAGTGCAGCAACACATTATTTTCAAAGCAACAGGGTTGTATTTCTGACATTAAAAGTTCATTATAATTTGTCACAATCACAAAGACTGTTGTTAAACAGATAACAAGGATAAAGGAGTAAAGCATTGACAGTCACAGTAACACATTAACATAGGGGGGGTAATTGCTCAGTTTAAAAACATTTAAAACAGAGCATTACAGTAGTGTGGATAGGGTTTTAGGTTAATGTGGGCGTCACCTCACTGATTTCTTATTTACATAATCACAAAAGATATGCACAAGGAGCTTCAATTTTCAATTTATTAAATGTACATTTTATGCAGTATTATTTTTTTAACATTCAGTAGTTCAAGTCTCTGCCATGTACATAGAAATGATATACACATTTACATGTTGTAGGAAATGATGTAGTAATTGGGAGGTCTTTACTTGATGGCTGTTCTAATTGGTCACGAATATAATCACTTTCAGACGTGGTAAAAGTTTGAGTATTAAAATAAACTCAATTAAACAGAATCATACCAGATAATTATTTAATTTTTAGACTTCAATACATAACTAATGTATTCTTCTTGTTTCTTTGGATCACTTTGCAAAAGTTAAAAGCACCCCATTTGATTTAAGCAGCATTGATTTTCATCCATTAAGGGAAGTGTTGCAGGGGGACAAGTTAATGGTAGAGCACTGTTGAGGCCATTGGGGTTAATTCAGTAAGTGAAGAAACAGAACCAGAAGATGAATCAACACAAGAAGAATGCACTAGTAAAGACAACTTTTATATAATGACAGTGATATATAGAACAAAACAATGTAAACAATGTATAGAATATGCTATAACAGAAATGCCCTTGACTCACCTATCCGAGTCCATTATTGCATGTAACCTGTGAGCTACAGTTAGTATGGTGCAGTCAGAGAACTCCTTCCGAATGGTCAGCTGGACCAAGTTGTCAGTTTCCATGTCGATAGAGGCAGTTGCTTCATCTAGGATTAATATTTTTGTTTTCCGTAATAAGGCACGTGCAAGGCAGATCAGCTGCCGTTGTCCAACGCTGTAAAACAAGTTTCATATTTGCGACAAGGATATAAATACATTACCAGGTCCAGAGAAGAGAGTATGCTAATCTCACAATGCCCTCTTTTCTAGTTTATAAAGGCAGACGTAAACCACAGAAATGATCTTACTTTATGAAAATGTGTAATTTGTCGCTTGCAATGCCAGGATTTAAAAACCTGATGTCTACTTTTATAATTTTTTTACATTTCTGCCTGAAATATACTAATCTTTTTCTGGAATAGATCATGGTATAATTCATCTACACAGAAACACAACAGAGAAGCACAATTAATATATTGTAGGATATGGGTTCAGAAGCATTTAAACTAGAAAGGAAGGGGGGAGAAATCAACAAAAAAACAGAAGGGAGACAAAACAAGAACAACAACTCAGGTAAGACAACCATTAAATGTATTTATCTAAATGCTAGAAGTATCAGAAACAAAATTCTAGAACTTGAAGCTACTGCACTAACAGGTAACTATGATGTGATAGGTGTTACAGAAACGTGGTTGTCTGAGAGTGATGGGGACGAATATAATATTTGTGGGTATACACTGTATAGAAAGACAGGCAGGACAGAAGAGGAGGAGGGGTAGCGCTATACATAAGAAACAGTCTTGAAGCCCAGGTGTTAAACCTGGACAAAGAAAATAAAACCGAATCAATATGGGCCAGAATAACGGACAAAAATTCAAAGGGCATAATAATAGGAGCATGCTATAGACCGCCAGATTCAGACGGTGAGCACAATAATCTGTTATACAATGACATTAGAAATGCGTGTAGCAAAGGAGAAGCCATACTAATGGGGGATTTCAACTTCCCCCAGATAAAATGGGAAAACCTGGTGGGTAGCACGAAGGATGAAATAGAAATGGTGGAAATGACAAATGACTGCTTCCTAACACAATTTGTCAAGGCGCCGACTAGAGGGGAGGCATGCCTTGATTTAGTCTTTTCAAATAACGAAGACAGAATAACTAAAACAGAGGTCAGAGAACCACTGGCAAACTCAGACCACAACATGGTCTCATTTGAAGTGTTTTTTAAAACCCCAAAAGTAATGACTAAAGCTAAGGTTTACAATTTTAGAAAAGCAAACTATGAAGGTATGAAACAGAGACTAACAGAAGTAGATTGGAGTAAAATAGAGAAAACACCCACAGAAGAAGGATGGTTGTTCTTCAAAAATGTAGTACTAGAGGCGCAAAACAATTATATCCCTAAAGTAGACAAATCTAAATGTAAAACTAAATTGCCAAAATGGTTTAATAGATCAATTAAAAAAAATATTCAGCGAAAAAAGGCACTTTACAGAGCATTAAAAAAGGACCAAAAAGAAAGTACACAGAAAGAGTACACGGAACTGCAAACGCAAGTCAAAAAGGAAGTTAGAAAGGCCAAGAGAGAAATAGAAATGAACATTGCTAAGGGAGCTAAAACCAATTCCAAAATGTTTTTCCAATATTACAACAGCAAGCGAACATTCAAAGAGGAGATTAAATGTTTAAGAGATACAAATGGCAAAATCGTAGATGAAGAAAAAAAAATAGCAAATATATTAAATGATTACTTTTCACAAGTTTTTACAAAGGAAGATAATGACAACATGCCCCACATGTCATCCAGTTCCTATCCAGTTTTAAATAACTTTAGCATAACTGAGGCAGAAGTGTTAAAGGGACTAGGAGCTCTTAAAATAAACAAATCCCCTGGGCTGGATGAGATCCTCCCAGTAGTACTCAAAGAAATGAAAGAAGTAATTTACAAACCGCTAACCAAGATCATGCAGCAGTCTCTTGACACAGGGGTGGTACCGACAGACTGGAAAATTGCAAACGTAATACCGATCCACAAAAAGGGAAACAAAACTGAACCAGGTAACTACAGACCAGTAAGCCTGACTTCTATTATATGCAAACTTATGGAAACTATAATAAGATCCAAAATGGAAAATTACCTATATGGTAACAGGGTCCTTGGAGACAGTCAACATGGTTTTAGGAAAGGGAGATCGTGTCTAACTAACTTGCTTGATTTATTTGAGGATGCAACATCGATAATGGATAATTGCAAAGCATATGACATGGTTTATTTAGATTTCCAGAAAGCTTTTGACAAAGTCCCGCACAAAAGATTAATTCTCAAACTGAACGCAGTTGGGATTCAAGGAAACACATGTACATAGATTAGGGAGTGGTTAACATGTAGAAAACAGAAAATACTTATTAGAGGAAAAACCTCAGATTGGAGTGTGGTAACCAGTTGTGTACCACAGGGATCAGTATTAGGTCCTCTGCTATTCCAAATCTACATTAATGATTTAGATTCTGGTATAGTAAGCAAACTTGTTAAATTTGCAGACGACACAAAAGTAGGAGGAGTGGCAAACACTGTTGCAGCAGCAAAGGTCATTCAAAATGATCTAGACAAGATTCAGAACTGGGCAGACACATGGCAAATGACATTTAATAGAGAAAAGTGTAAGGTACTGCACGCAGGAAATAAAAATGTACATTATAAATATCATATGGGAGATACTGAAATTGGAGAAGGAATCTATGAAAAAGACCTAGGAGTTTTTGTTGACTCAGAAATGTCTTCATCTAGACAATGTGGGGAAGCTATAAAAAAGGCCAATAGGATGCTCAGATACATTGTGAAAAGTGTTGAATTTAAATCAAGGGAAGTAATGTTAAAACTGTACAATGCACTAGTAAGACATCATCTTGAATATTGTGTGCAGTTCCGGTCACCTCGCTATAAAAAAGATATTGCTGCTCTAGAAAGAGTGCAAAGAAGAGCGACCAGAATTATTCCGGGCTTAAAAGGCATGTCATATGCAGACAGGCTAAAAGAATTGAATCTGGTCAGTCTTGAACATGCAGGGTATCTGGAAAGTATGGGGAGGATTTCAGAGAATACAACAGAGATTGAAATGGCCAAGTAATTTTGTAAGAGTAGTGCCTGGTACATTAAAAATAGAGGGGTACTTCAGCCCGTATTGCACATTGTTTGACTTAGACCTTTTTGTATCATTTGTTCATAGCACAATTGTTTTCTTTATACACATTTTGTATAACATCCCCCTTGTTTAACATATCTTGAAAAAAAAACTGAGTCTCTACAGCAGTTACTGCATAGTGTAATATTTCTTAATGCTTATCATTTAAGGTGTCAGTGTTATATTACAGTACATGACTGAGTGATATATGCAGAAGAGTACAATGCTTTCAGTATTTCTACCTTCTTTGTTTATGATGAATTGGTTACATTTCTTCCGTTTTTCTTTAAGGTTTGTTTTGTATTCATAAATGCATTGTGGACCGGCTGTCCATACGAGTACCTGCACTTTTCTGTTGAGAATTGAACCCCTGGTATGACTCATACCAGCCATTTCGCATGTTTTTTTTGTTTTTTTTTTTTACCTGAGATTTTCTCCACCCTCTGAAACTTCATGGTGCAGCTGCTTCGGTAATGAGCACACAAAGTCTTTCAGATAACATATTTCCAGAGCTTGCCACAGCTCTGCATCAGAATGCCTTTCCAATGGATCCAGGTTCAACCTGAGGGACCCCGAGAATAAAATGGGGTCCTGGAGATAAAAGTCATAGCATGCGTTAAGGGGAACCTCAGATTTAATCCTGTGGGTAGCTTTAACTGGATTTGAATCTATGCCTGCGCTTGGTGTGTAGGTTTTCCTGACAGGGTGAGTAATGAGAGTAAATATAAAGAGATTTCATTTTTTGTTAAACTGTATATACCTTTGCAAGCTTTCCAATATTTTAGTTATTTTATATGAAAACATGCAAGTACATTGTGTAATTATGCAATATCTACTAATAGGACTGTTCCTTGATAATAGTATTCGTGTTACACTAACTAAGCTAGCACACACATTATGGGGTGCTAAGTTTGATTCTCAAATTGTCTTGGGGCTGCCAAAAGTCTGATACTGATAACCTACCTTATCAACAAAAATATATATTACCAGAAAGACCTAAAGGCCCTGTAGTGCTTCTACTTAACTAATGCAAAAATTGCAATCTTTAAAATGTTTAAACCAAGCTTCATATAGCATTCACTCTCCAGATAGCATAACCATTTTATTAATTTCTATTTATTCACTCTGGAATCATTATTCAAGCCTGTTGTTACTATGTAAAGACAATGTGTCAGTTAGTGCTGTGATGGTAGACTACAGCACTGAAAGCTGTGCTCACACTTCTGTTATGATTTACCTGTGGAATAATGTTGAGTTTCCCACGCAAGTCATGTAGCCCAATACTGGCTATGTCAACACCATCTATTAAAATAATGCCTTTTCCCCCTTCTATGATCCTGAATAAGCAGTTACTTAGGGTGGATTTCCCTGCACCAGTTCTTCCAACAATTCCAACCTGTAAAAAATAAAAAATCAACTATTTACCAAATTTGAAAAGTAAGCAAGCTGCATTGTTTAGTTCATTAGGAATAACTCATCACATTACAAATAAACACCTCCGGTCAATATTAAGTGTGAAAGTTATTTTTTTAACTGTTACTTATTTTAACCTTACACTGTAGAAAGAACAACTGTGGAAGGCATTATTTTATGCTATGCTTTGATTGAATATAGGTTTTAGAACTGATTTGATTATATTTTATATTTGTCAAAAATTGGTATCTTTAAATACATATCCCTGTAAGGATTTCTGAGGAGCAGGTAGGTATGAGTCAGCAGTCAGACGTAGTGTGAAAATAACCAACAAACTTTATTTTTGTGGCAGCATAGAATAAAAACAACTACTTACAAAACAAAAGCAAAGAAAAGAAAATATGGGATTAATATTTTGCATCAAAAGACACAATCACAGGGCACAAGCTATTTCTGGCCTCTATCCAGACCAACTACTTACTGCCTTACATGGTAGCATTCAAGGTACTGAGCTCTGCCCAAACAGGTAGCATTTAATGATTGCACTTATACTAAGGGTAACGATATCACTGATTGTTTTAACAAGGATTTTATTAGGGCTAGTTTGGCATTTGACAGATCTACAGTACAAAACAGGTGCCGTCATCAATCACATATTGATTCTAATTTTGACACAACACGGTTGTTTCCCTATCTAGCACATTAGTGACTGCTACTATTTTCCCTGTTTTAGATTATGCTGATTATATTTACCAGTTTTATTGTAAGGTCTACATAAATTAGATGTATTGAATAATTCATGTGGCAGTTTTGTTCTAGTGTTCCCCTTTGAAACATCATAGTCATATGTATATACAACTAGGCTAGCTCTAATCAACCATAGGCTTTTTCATTGGTATTATTTTGTGTTTTAGGTTTGTGAAGGCTTGGCACCTCTCTTTTTGAGTGTTCTCATAGAACGTAGTATGGAGATGGAATTTGATCATCTTTCTTTATCTTGTATTAGATTGTATTAGAGAATTGCTTAGAACCTCCAGCCAATGCTTCTCTTTCAGTCCACATTAACAAATAATAGGTCCTATTTATTGTGTTCTTTGATTTCTGCATGCTGCTGATTAAGTCTGAACCACAAATGTTTTTATGGTGTTGTTTTTACTTTGCAATTGTCATTTTATTGTTTTCCAGGACACCCTTGTAAATGAGGCCTCAGTCTCAATGAGTAACTGTCCTGGTTAAGTAAATAAATATTATCCCAGTTAATCTCTCCAAACTGTTAAAAACGTACAAATAACCATGATTGTTAAATGCATCTATTTTCTTTCTACCAGTACTCTATAACTTATATTTTGTCTATAGTAGCTATTATATTAATAAAATGACAATTACCATAAAACTGTTGAATAAGTCGATTTCCTAGGCATTTTTGCTGAGCCCTTAAAAGTGGGGAGCGACTAATACACTGGTGCGACGTATGCACCGATGTGTCTAATATTAAACTACCGTACCAGTGCCACAATGGGATTACTACATGTATCACACAAACTTAACTGTCAACAACACGATTTATTTGTTCAGGATCTACGGCATTCAGGTAGATTGCATTGCTGGGTAGACACACAAAACCACTGTTCTAATTAAAAGTTTTAATTTCTTACTCTCAATACCCTTAGTCATTTTTAATGATAAACGCAAGCTTTCAGACTTTTGACTGACCTCCTCTCGAAAACGTCACAGCTATACTGTTTCACTGTTAACATAATAGCTGTCAGTATGTATGAATTTCCTTATTCCCACCCTCCCGAGCCATTGATTTGTCAATATTTGAACTGAACCCGCCCCTGGGATCCGTACCAAACAGCCATTGGTTAGAAAGCTGAGTAGTAAACTTTTCAAGTCTGTTTGTTGTAACTGCAATGCTATAGTAATGTAGGTGACTTTGAGACTGGATAAAGTAGGACATTAAGAAGAAAAAAAGAAAATGCTACTCAACAGGTTTGAAATTGTGTGTTGTTGAGTTTGCCGAAATAACAAAACAAAATGTATGTATTTGTACAGCTGGAAATTGAATGCAATTGTACTGCACCGTATGCAACACTAAAATGTTGTGTTTACTGGTTATTAAATGGTGCACTGTTTAGTTTATTGATGCTTTTTTGCTTTTTAATTGATGAAGCGGCACTTTTTAATACTTTTCTTTTAAAAGTTTTTCTTTTAACATTAAATTATTAATGGAATAGAAACTTGCAAACAAGGGTTATTTCGAAACTAAATCTGAGCATCTTTCTTTATTTATCGGTGTTGAGCATGTAGGAAAAAAATCAATTGAAAAAAAGTATTTTAAAACACAGAAAAAGTGTTTTCCTAAAACTGAAGTCTCAAAAAGGGGGAGTGACTCTTATGCCAGTGAGACCTATACAATGATTTTTATGTTAATTCATTGGGTTAAAGTCCACTCCCACCCCATGGTCTACATGTGCACAGCAGATGCGGTCTCTTTCTTCCAAAGTATCTATTTTTATTAATGAAACTAAAATCTGTTGCCTGTTCACATTCAAAATTTCTTATAGTTTACAGTATTCTCCTTGGCTGTTAGAAGCAACCAATATCATACCTTAGATTTTAAGATAAACAGTTCTATACATTTATAAAACAATAAATGTGTGTGGCGTGGCGACATCTTCAGTGTTGGTGTGTACACCATCTATTCAGCTCAGGACCTTTTAACCTAATCGACTAACTATTCTTTTACAGGCAATATTCTTCACAGGGCCCGGAGATCGTTGCCGGAACCCAGGTAAATATAAATGTGTTATATTTTCCACCAATTACAATAACCGTTTATTCAATGTCCACATTAATGATATGTTTATTCAATGTCCATATTAGTAATAGAGGAACACATTCTCCATCACAATCCCCAAACATATTTTAATGCTATGAATACAAATGAACTAATAAAAATCTTATACTGTTTGTATGAAACATATAAACTATCAGAACCCTATATGCCTTTACATAAAGGAATGTATCACAATTTCAAACCAGATCCTTACCTTCTCCTGACTGACTGTCTGGAATGTTATGTCTTTCAGAGCAGGCTCCAGGTCCTTCTTGTATCGAGCTTCATAGTTAATGAATTCGACAATCCCTTGGCTAGGCCATCTTTGAGGTGGTCTTTTGGATAGGACCCAAGGAGCCTTTTAAAGAATGTAACATGGCATAAATAATATAACAAACTAAAACGTGTGTGTTTTTTATTAAAGATTAGTATGGCTACTCCTGCTTCATGATAATACACAGCCACCTAATGAAATACATGTTATAAAACAGGGCTGTGGAGGATATTAATGCTTTTGAACTGAATATTTATTTGCATATAAAACATCCATTACCAGTACATAATGTGGGTAAATAACAAGGAAGCTATGTGGTCCAGTGGTTTTAGAAAAGGGCGTGTAACCAGGAGGTCCCTGGTTCAAATCCCGGCTCAGTCACTGACTCATTGTGTGACCCTGAGCAAGTCACTTAACCTCCTTGTGCTCCGTCTTTCAGGTGAGACGTTGTTGTAAGTGACTCTGCAGCTGATGCATAGTTCACACACCCTAGACTCTTTAAGTCACCTTGGATAAAGGCGTCTGCTAAATAAACAAATAATAAATAATAATAATAGTAATAATACCGGTAATGACCTCATGACTCGACTGATTGATTAAAAACTGTTAAAAACAGAATTCACTTGGGAAGAGAAGTATATTGGACATGATGTTTGGGATAACGAGTTGTTCTTACATGTTCTATACCTCCATACAGACTAACTGCTTTACTGAAAAACAAACTAAGGATTTATCAAAAAAAAAATACCTCTTTCTCCATTTCAGCATATTCATAAACTCTTTCAATAGCCACAGCATTGGTTTCTATTTCACATGCTTTACGAACCCAGAAATTCAAAGTTGCAGTGATCTGAAAAAAAAAAAAAAAAAAAAAAACAGGTTAAAAGTATGGGAATATTTATTAGCATACAGTTCAGATACTTGATAACCTACCACTGATATGAACAGAAGGTCAGCAGACCAGGCTTTAAACATACAATCATTATTAACTGTGACCACAAGAGGGAGCATCTGTCTAAAAGCAGCTCTTAATGAGCATTATCAACATTCCCCCTGATCTCCAGCAAATGTACTAATATAGTTTACAATATATATATGTTAAACTATATTTACTGATGTACCTATATTTTCCCATTAAAATATAAATAAATATAAATATAAAATATACTAGTGCATGCAGTCAAATTAAAACTGAAAAATTAAATGAAATACCCCACCTTACAAAGTAAACAGATACATAGTGTAAGAAATGATATTTTTATGTCATACTGCTGGTTTCACTCAGTAAAGCCAGTAATGGCACTGCAGTCTCAAAACAAAAAAAAGCTTTTTGAAGGACTGTGCTTTCATTATTTTTATTTTTTTTTTATATACTTACATTTAAAGCATACGACATGGCTAAACCCACTGTTCCAGAATCCATACTGTCTTTATTATAAACCATGAATATGGCAGCTAAGAATATCATCAGGATTCCAACAAACTCCAGTCTCACTGCCAGCCATCTGGAAAACAGTTTGAGTATAGTCCAGGGGGTCCATGACAATTCCTTCCCTGTGACAATTAATCCCAGTGGACAACACACTATTGACAAGTGCAGGGTCTCAGATCTGTCTGCCACATTCCCCATGATGGTTGTGCTGAATATTTTTGTGGTTTCATTTTATACCATAACTGTGAACTGAGCTGCAGTACAGGAAAGGATAAGTTACCAGGAAACAGTATTTGAAAATAAAATTGTATCCCTTTAAAAAAAAAAAAAAAAAAAAAAACAAGAAGCAGCAAGAAGTGCACAGAAATAAGGGTACCAGTGATGATGGTGCTAATTCTTATGAGGTAAGAAGATGGGTTTTAAAGCCTGCTTATCTTCTGCAATGTCTTCATGTTCTGTAAGTGGTTATCAATGCCTCACAGAGACACTGTATGGGAAGGGTCTGTCCTTACCTGTTTGAAATGACATTGTTATAGTAGCAGAGCAGGTTTTCATTCAATACTTGTTTGTTCTGGTTAATGAACTGGTCCTGGTATCCATATGCTCGGATTGTAGACACACCAAACAGAGTCTCATTAAAGTGTGAGATCACAGGGGAGCGGGATGCTCCATCCAACCGACGAATCTGTCTGGAACTTGCAATGTAATACCTCTGAGAAAGACAGAAATGTGCAGAATGTAGCAAAACAGCAAGCTTCTTGACAAGGACCTTTTAAAAACAATACGCAACATTAGGCTAACTGCATAAGGAGGCTGTGTGGTCCACTGGTTAAAGAAAAGGGCTTGTAACCAGGAACTACTGATTCATTGTGTGACCATGAGCAAATCACTTGTGCCCTGTCTTTCGAGTGAGACGTAGTTGTAATAGCCCCTGCAGCTGATAGTTCATACACCTTAATCTCTGTAAGTCGCCTTGGAAAAAGCAGTCTGCTAAATAAACAAATAATAATATGAACAAATGTATTCTTCTTGTTTATATTCCGTATGTATCATTTCTATAACCAAACTAAGAGCAAAAATTCTTACATATACTAAGGATTATATTGGACAGGTAATGGTTATACTTGGTTTTAGACATAATAGGATGATAGGAAACAGTAACCTGCAACCCACTTACTGACCAGTGGGACTCAATGGGTGACCTCCATTCCCACTGTCAAGCCAATAGCTTCTTTTCACCGCACCAAAGCTAAGTAGCAGTTACCAAAATACCGAACCCTGGAGGCAAGAACCCAGCCTTGCATCGAGACAGATTTAAAACCACCGGCGCATGCGCTCCAAAAGGCAGTGCATTTTATATAAGCAACAATGGACCCTACTCACTGACCTTCTTAACACTAGTTGTGGATTAGTATGTAGTTTATTTCACTTCCCCACACTGCATTTTTCTTCTGCGTATTCTGTGTATATAAAATACTTCTCAACTATCGCTTTTGTTAAAAATAGCAACAAGGTTAAGAATGTGTCCTTGAATATGCTTCACACAGAGATAGGGAAGATGGTTCCAAGTGAGGTTAAGTATGTGTATTAACAACCTAAGTAAACAAATTGGTCTACAAGGCTGTTTTCTGAGTAGAAGACAGGGTTATGGAGAAATGTATTAAACAGCTACAAAAGAGTTATATTTTAGGGTAAAATCTAACCGGATTGTGGGTCGAAAATTACTCCAGGCTAGGGTTCACATACCTGAATAGTAAGGTAAAGGACAGCCAATGGCAAGACAACCAACAGAAAAGTTGGCGTGACGACAGTAATTATCAGTACGGTTCCCACCACATCCAACATACAGTTCAACCAGGTCCGGAGGTAATAATGGAAACGCTCATCAATTGTAAAGATATCCTGTAGAAACCAATGTGTGTCATTAGTTCTTTCTAAGAAGGCACTTTTATCCTTTTTATGTATGATATAATCATTAGACTGATATAAATCCATTTCTTTCTTTATAATAGGTCCAGTAGTGTTAGAGGTGTATTTATATACTGCAAACAGCAGATGCGGTATTCCAGGATGTGGTCTCTATGACAGTGCAGTTTCCACAGACTGGATTGCGCCTCGGGAATAAATAGGCTCAATAACACTGCTAATACTGCAAGGGACATATGGTCTTTCAGTTCTCAAAAGCTTATACCTTTTACCATAACTTCGCTAACAAACTAGCAGCCTTTTAAACAATTTAGAATTAGAGAAATTCATACATTTTCTTTTCAAAAACGTACGGTTAAGTAAAACTATAAAAGTCTGGACAACTACAAGATCAAAATAAAATAAAGAGGCTTGGAGAAAAGGTTCTTAAGCTTCATAGTGTAATCAGATCATGCCACAATGCGAAAGCTCTCATTGAAATGAATGGCTTTTGTGGGAACAGAAAACTAGCAGTGTTGTTACAGGAGGGACCATGATCTGGATACACTATAAAAATATAAAAACAATTGGGACTATGTTCATAAATTTAGTGCTACGATATGTACAAAACAAATACAGCAAAGGTAAAGCAATGCATGTTCTGTACCTGTAACTCTTCAACAACTGACAATGGAGTAAAACATAAAGACATCAGAGAGAATCCAAGTATCTCCGCTTCCAAACCTAGTCAGATTCATTACTCACATTTCACATAGATTCAAATGACTCTAACCATTTTATGTTTGTGTCCTTCCTTTGGTATGATGGTAGTTCGTGGAATGACAGAAAGTGTTTTCTCTGTTTACCTTAGTGAACCTGCTGATGACCTGACCCATAGGGGTTGTCTCGAAGAACAGAAGAGGAAGATGAAGAATGCTGTCGAGCATCTGGTGATGCAGAATCCGAGAGGCATGCAAACTCCCTCTGGTCAAGACATAAGCACCGCAACATACCAGCAAACCTATGAAAAAAAGTTGCCAACATGTCACATTGAAGAACAAGTAAAAAACAACAATGACAATTCTGAAACGAATAAGAAAAAACCTGTGTAGTAGCTAACAATAATTCCATCAGCATTACCTGTTGTGCTGTTCCAGTCACTCAAACGTAGTTTTGAAAGACATTTTTATAGCAAACCTGTACTGGGTTTTAATTTTAAAAGATTGCATTTGGTTATTATAGCTACACTAGAATAAAGTTATCAGTCTGCATGTCTTTTTTCAGGTAGTCTGTTTCACTACCTGAAAAGCATGTCAACCATTAGGGGAAGCAGGCGGTTTTTAATAGCAGGAATGAAAGTGTTAAAGGAGTTTGGAGAATTCCACCTTACAGAGAAAATGACCACGGAAGTGCGAACATAACTAAAAGTATGGCTAGCAAACAGTATAACAGTAGTCTCATACAGCTTGTTTTAAAATAAAGAGACAAGATGTATGTGTTTCTTTCACAACTGCACATTGACAGCTATGGAATTGTACGACAGGTAAGAATTATTTAGTAAGTACAAGTCCCTGAATGAAATGTCTGAATTGTTTATTTCTGATTTGGTAGACTCCATTTACCCCCCAGCTCAAAAACCTGTTAAAATAGGTTATCAAAAAGAGACCAGCAGTTCTTTAGAAAGATATGAAACGTCTGATTACCTGCCCCACTATAATATAATACAAGGTAAGAAAACTGATTATAACGGTTGCACTCCTATAAGGACCTGCAGTCAACTAGACATACCTGAACACAAGCTATATAATAAAAAGAAACAGCTCCCTCATAATGATTACAGAGATCACAAGTAGGAAATATTGTAAAAACGTCTTGGATACAATATAATAAGACTGGATATAATAAACACCCCTGTGGAAGGGGTGTGGGTAATTCACTGACCAGGAGACAGACAGGTGTAATTGAAAACACCACACAGGTGCCCAGTTTTATTTCAGGGGCGCGTTGGGTTTCTTTAGCCCGCAGAGGGCGCTGTTGGTCCGTGGTCTGCTTACCAACTATGGTAAACAGAACCACGGGAATACCAAGCAAGGGTAAACAGTTCAGGCGCACTCGCAGGTGCTTCAAAACAATAATTCAAAAATCGAAGGCACAAAGAAACAGGGAAAATAAAACAGTAACAAAACTACAAAGAAAAGGTGCTGCACTCTGCAGCAATATCCCGGTCGCCGCTGCCCGTGCGACCCGGATCACCGTCCCACGCTGCCAGCTACCTAGCCTGCTCAGCTATCCTTATTCAGGGATCTGCCCAAGGGTTCCCCTCCCTCACTGTCTCGCTCTGAACCTCCGTTCCGTTCCGTTCGGTCGTGGACCAGCGTTTCCGCGCACTCTACGCGTTTAAAAGGGCAGATCTGAGGAAACAACAGAGCGTTAATTTATAGGGCTAACAATCTCCCAAGACGTGCCTCTCAGCCATTCAGAGAGGGGGAAAGTCCACACACCCACTTTCCCACCTCCCCGTGTCACTGCCATGACTCACAGGCGGTTGTTGGACGACTGCCGCCCTCTTCCTGCAGCCTGTGAACACGCCAGCAGAGTCAGCACAGATCGCTCCCTGTTACAACCCCAAATTATAATTAATATTGAAATTTCTAACCAGGTTATCAATGTAATTATAATGGCCTACTGTCTCATGGAAACAGTCCCTCATTAGCCTGTAGAGAGCCTACACAGATGGAAATTATATCCCAAAAAAGATTAGTTCTAAATTCTACTGTGAAGCGTCTCCTGGATTATTTTCTCCTGAAAATGCTTCATCAACATTTGGAGCCCCTTTTCTGTGCAATATCCAAACAAAATGTATAAAAACTGCCCCAGTAGTGTTTTATGCGGAGCAGGTGGTAAATGTATTGGTAGAGCAGACTACCAGGCTCTTTACAGACTGCACTGTTTAGAAACCCTTATATGAAACCCACCAGCTTTTTATTTGTCCAAATACTAGACTGCTAGTAATGGCTAACATATAGGTTGTTACAAGTCTCATTAATATCAGAGACAAACCCAGTAGCATTGTTAAAATGTAATATGCACTGAACATGTTACAGTGTAAAATAACTTTAGGATCTTCCTGTAACTTGAGGTTGTCTAGTTTTTCCACAGAGATAATTACACAAAATTATCTTGAAATCTACTGCATTTAATGCTTCTGTCTATTTTAATAAACCAACTGTCATACTACTGCTAATATTATGTTTTCATTTATATATTTATGTTATTTCATAATTCTGAAGTAATCGAAGATGGCAGATTCTGAAAAAAAAAAAAAAAAAAAAAACAGTAGAACCTCAGAGTTATGAACACCTTGGGAATGGAGGTTGTTTGTAAGTCTGAAATGTCCGTATCTGAAAATGAGTTTTTAAATGGTTCTAATACATGTGTACACATGCTGTCTACACCCATAATCTGACAAATAGTAGCACAGTAATGCATTATTATGGTTTGAAAGGCTTTACAAGCATACTATTCATGGGAAAAATGCTAAACTTAACACTCTGCTCTGTTTAAACTAAAATGTTCCTAGTATGTGCATTGAAATCTACCTCACCTCTGACTGGATACATTTGTTGGTACAATAATTTTGCCTTCTCCATGATCAACAAGCCACTTATAGAAATCATTTATCAAAATCATCATCGTCAATTTTGGCGCAATTATATATATATATATTATATATAATATATATATATATAGATATATATATATATATATATATATATATATATATATATATATTTTTTTTTTTTTTTTTTAATATCGCTACATAATTCCGCAAAATATTGTATTCTCATTGCTAAGTATGAACCGCTGTCAGGTTTTTAAAAATATTTTACAGTAATCATTTTTCTGTGTTTCTTTTCTTTTAAAGTGCATGCAGGTAGAAAGTCTACACCCCCTTTCAAAATGTTCACCTTTTGTTGCCTTATAGCCTAGAATTAAAATGCATTAAAAGTTTTTTTTTTTCATTTATCTACACATCCTACCCCACAACTTCCAAGAGAAAAAAAAATATTCTAGAAATTTGTAGAAATTTAATAAAAAATAAAAAAAAATAAAATAGCTTGGTTGGATAAGTGTCCACCCCCCTTGTAATAGCAACCCTAAATTAGCTCAGGCTTAACCAATTGCCTTCAAAATCACACACCAAGTTAAATGGCCTCCACTGGTGTTGTGATTCACATGATTTCAGGATAATTTCAGCAGTTCCTGTAGGTTCCCTCTGCTGGGTAGTGCATTTCACAGCAAAGACTCAACCATGAGCGCCAAGGCGCTTTCAAAAGAACTCGGGACAAAGTTGTTGAAAGGCACAGATCAGGGGATGGGTATACAAAAATATCAAAGGCCTTGAATATCTCTGGAGCACGGTCAAGACGATTATTAAAAAGTGAAAGGTGTATGGCACCACCAAGACCCTGCCTAGATCAGGATGTCCCTCCAAACTGGATGACCAAGCAAGGAGGAGACTGATCAGAGAGGTTACCAAGAGGCCAATGGCAACTTTGCAAGAGCTACAGACTTTTATGGCCAAGACTGGTCAAAGTGTGCATGTGACAACAATATCCCAAGCACTCCACAAATCTTGCCTGTATTTTACTCAAGAAAGCCCACCTTGAATCCCGTTTGAAGTTTTTAAACAAACACTCAGGAGATTCTGTAGCCATGTAGCAAAACATTTTGTGGTCTGACAAAACTAAAATGGAACTTTTTGGCCTAAATGCAAAGCATTATATTTGGCACAAACCAAACACAGCTCATCACCCAAAGAACACCATTCCTACTGTGAAGCATGGTGGTGACAGCATCATGTTATGGGGATGTTTCTCATCGGCAGGGTCTGGTGGTGCCATACACCTTCCAGGTTAGAAGGGAAAATTAATGGAGCAAAGCACAGAAAAAGTCCTTGATGAAAACCTGCTGCCCTCTGCAAGAAAGCTGAAATTGGGACGGAAGTTCACCTTTCAGCATGACAACGGCCCAAAGCACACAGCCAAAGCTACACTGGAGTGGCTAAGGAACAAAAAGGTAAATGTCCTTGAGTGGCCCAGTCAGAGCCCCGACCTAAATTCAATCAAAAATATGTGGCATTACTTGAAGATTGTTGTCCATCAGTGCTCCCCAAGGCACAGAGCTTGAACAGTTTTGTAAAGAACAATGGTCTAATATTGCCAAATCTAGGTGTGCAAAGTAGGTAGAGACCTATCCCAACAGACTCACAGCTGTATTTGCTGCCAAAGGTGCTTCCACTAAGTATGAAAAAAGTACAAGGGAGTGCAGACTTTTGTCACAGTCTGCTTTTCACATTTTTAGATACTACCGCCCCCCGACCCAACGATAAAATGGTTTATCATTTAATCGCCCCAATTTCTATCGCAATTTATTTAGCTATTTTTTTTTTGTGTTAATAACTTACTTATTCTTTAGATCAATTTAAGTGCAGCCCTTATTTGGTAAGTCAGTTTGAATAAATTCAGCGGTGAAATGTTCACGTCTCTACTCATCCATTTACAGTACATTTAATTACAAGCAATTAATGCTAAATGCTGTATACGTACACTAACAAACTGATTACAAACACTATTTGAAAAGGTGATTGGCAATAGGTAGACCACAGTTTTTGATATTAGACTGTTACAACTGCTTGTGTGATGTCCCAGACCATTCCAAAATACATATAATGGCTGTTTTTAATCAAAACCAAATACAATTTACCTTGCATGAGACCCATTAGCCCATAGATGGCGAGTCTCGAGTTCCTGAGATCCTTCCATTCAGTCAGGTCCTGAACCTGTTTGGCCTCTGATGTCCAAGTGCTAAGTAGCCAGTTCTGTCCCACTGAAATGATATTCTGGCCTAAATAGGCACCTAAGGTGAGAAGAACCCACAGCCATCTAAAGGATTGTAGGTACTTCTTGATAACAGATCCTTTAACCTGAAAAAAGGGTAAAGAAAATGAGCAAGGGCTGTGCAACTCCTAGATTCTGATACTCTCCATAGTCTGTGCTAAATCATTTCATGAGGTTCAGTTTTGAAATATGATCACGTTAGCAGACACAGCACACCGTACACATTGACAAAGCAGAGATTCTCAAACCTTTTCTTGTTTGGGGGTCCCATTTTAAACACAATTTCGAATTGGGACCCCCAATTCAGATAAAATAACTGCAGTGAATGTAAATATGTGATATTGTCTGTAGGTATCACAAAGACTGTCTCTCACCACAGTGTAAGGTCTCATTTATACATGCAGGTTTTATGCTATTATGTGCTCACGGCAGAATAATCGTTCAAAATGAAAATACATAAAGGGTGTCAGAAGAATTGAGATGGGGAGACCTTGGTAATTGGATATTCATTAATCCATGCATGCAGAAAGTACATTTGTATTACTTAAAATTATTCTGCAAGGAATGGATTTTCCACTGAAATGTGAGGCATAAAGCAAATAGCATGTTTTTTTTTGTTTTTTTTAATCTATGAATCTACTAAATAAACTGGATTATAGGTCTATATTAAGACAATGCTTTAGTAACTCATTGTGCCACATTGTGTTTGTGTAGTTTAACTCCTAAAAAGCAAGACAAGACCTTACTTACACTAATGCTTTACAAAATCAAAAAACATACAGGAGTATCAAAAGAAATACCAGTTTTCAAAATATGCTACAAATAACAATTAAAACACATGCTACACTTGGTCAGCTTGTTTTCTTGGTTGATACAACTTATATAAGGGTTTTCCCATAGTGACAAATGCCTTTACTTCCTATACAGCAATAATAAGCATATTAGTGAAACCCCTTGACTTATTGCATTCTACACTACTTAATATTGCTGAATCAAGTGTACTATACACTTGTTGCAAATTTCTATTGTCCTGTACATTAGACTGCTGGTGATACTACTAAAGGTATTTTACTTCTATTCACTCATATCTATGCCTCCATTACATTTCTGGAAGCTTCTATCTATACAAAAGTCAAGATATGTTTGTATATGCTTTAATGTGCTGAGAACAAGGGAAGGAGAATTTATTTTACATACATTTCCAGTTGCAACTTTTTCCTTATTCATTACACGCTGGGCTTGCTTTTCTTGAGAGCGCCTGGAATAAAAAATAAATAAAAATAGAGAACTCAGAACAAACTGTTTTAGTGAAATAATAATTAGTATAAACGCTCAACTTTTTCTTTAGCTAAAACAAATACACAGTATCCTCAAATGTTGCTCAAACAGTTGTTTATTATTATTATTATTATTATTATTATTATTATTATTATTATTATTATTATTATTAGTAGTAGTATAGTATATTATTATTATTGTTGTTGTTATTATTATTATTAATAATATTATTATGGTCAAATGAATGTAACATACACCTGTAAATATGTAGCTTAAAATGTCATTCAAATGGGATTTTATATTTCCTTTACTGCTATATGGTGATTGGTTTCATTCACAACGTTTCTAGGTTAGGTTGCTCCAATAATAAGCTATCATCACGTGTCTGTAAATATGCTTTTACTCCTTTCTTTGAGCTTCTCTGAGGGTTCCTAAGTTCTGGGACAAACAGCCTGCTTCATACCATTCAAATGATCTAGTAGGTGTGACTAGCAGAGTTGAAAGGTCCCCTTGTCATGTGATTTGAATGGAATGAGGAAGGCTGTTCAGTGCCAGACTGCTACTCTAGACAAGCTCAAGGCCAGGTAAAGACAGATTTAGAGGAAAATGAGTAGAACAACAGAACCCATAATCCATAGAAGCAACAGAACCCATAACCACTCAGAATTACTGTAAACACCATACATTAGTACTGGCAGTGTAAAATGTATTAAAAGGGTACTTACTTTTTAATTAGTGTTATTAGTATAAAAAAGTTACCATATCCTAGATCCACTTCTGCATTATACAAACATAAAACTGTAGTGTCTGTACAGTATTATACCTGTATAATAAATGGAAAATAATGAATCCGTGTCTACTCTTAACTACATGTCTGTTCAGACTTACCCTTTCGATATTTCTCTTAAGAATGTGCTGCTTTTCAGTTTTTCTGTATTTTCGGTAAAGAAAAAAAGTGTATGTTAGACATTTAAGAATTATGGTACAACAGGGTGTTGTGATATTCTGAAATATCACAACGGCTGTGGATGTTATAAGGCATAATGCCATAGGCCTCACAACACCCAGTCATGCCATGGTTCTTCAGAAGAATACATTAGCTAAGCAGTGAAGTTATTTATTTTCATTTTACCTTTATATTCACTACAGAATCTAAATTTAATACAAAACACACATACCTTCAGCACTGGAGCAGCTGCCTTTAGTTTCTTGGCAATAAATGTCAAGGAATTCTGCAAACTTCTGCCTGTCAGACAGTAGTTTCTGATAGGATCCCATCTCAATTATCTTGCCATCTTCCATCACCACTATCATGTCAGCAAGAGGTAACACTGCAGGGCTGTGGGTCACTAAAATGCATGTCTAAAAAACACAGAGCCTGTTTTCAGTGTGTGCTCAATCTTGTGTCTTACGGTGGTTAGAAAAACCTTCCATGATTCTAGCAACAGCGTGTAGGGCCACCATGGGCACGGATTTACAGCTTCTAATTCTCCTTTCAGGGAGTTTGGGAGTGGAAGTCTGTGGTAACATCTGTCTCATGAATGATCCCTTGAGTCATCAGAAAAATGAGTATGTCTTACAGTATAGACCTTTAACAAACCGTTCAAAATACAGTCCTGTAATCAGAAACATGAGAAAGTACATCATCATGACCTGCCATCCACTAAACAAACATCTACAAATGTAAGCTTAATGTTCACTGAGCCGCACCGATTATATGCAGCCGTGGCAAAGAAAGTTGATGTGTCAACATCGCAGGTGCCTCGCCTTGTGAGAATAAAAAACAGTGATTTGAATCATTTCTAGAAACAGAACTGTCTCATGTGAGATACCCTTATTCCTAAACTGTCAAAATCTTTTAACAAAATCTTTTAAAAACGTTTGTCATTAGGACCATTTGTATGTTTCATTCACCATTTTTAAGGAGTCTATTATATTTGTACCCTATCAATAAGTGAAAAAACATATCTGCAGGATTATTTTTTAACTAGGTTTTATACAGTATTTCAAGATCGTGTTTCCCCCACATACTTTGCTGTTTATAAGTCCAGTGGGTCCAATCACTCGGTCCAAAAGTTGTCTTCCAACATGCACATCAACAGCTGACAAGGGATCATCCAGCAGGTAAATGTCAGCGCCACTGTAAACAGCCCTCGCCAGGCTCACTCTTTGCTTCTGCCCACCGCTCAGATTCACTCCCTATCACCATAGGCAGAAAAAGCACATAAACTCCTATTTACAGCTAATCCTATGACACATAGTTGTGTTGACATTACTGTAAAACAGGGGGTTTGCTAAGAATTATGCAGAACTAACTAGCTGTGCTCTGTAGGTTAAGATTGTATTTCTTGTTATTTCTGTTAAATGTTTTAGAAAGACTTTGCCTGAAAAGCAATACAGGGCTGTTTTTGTTACTGAAATCTAACTAGACTGAAAAGACTACAGTAACTCAGATATGTCCTACAGATACTAAGTTGCATTTTAAGGGTTTAATATCACAAAAAAAAATATCTGATATAATTTTCTTTCCATACTAACCCTCTCTCCAATTTCTGTTTGGTCCCCATCTTGCAGAAGTTCAAGGTCAGGGAGGAGACAGCATGCCTCCAAAACTGCGTGGTACAGCTTCTCATTCATTTCTGAGCCAAAAAGAATATTTTCTTGTAAGGTGGCATTCTGAATCCAAGCCTGCTGGGAAACATATGCCACCAAACCCTGTACATTGAAAGCAAATCAGCTCATTACTATCAACAAGCAACACAGTAATACAAAAATGTAAGACAACAAACAAATCCTGGTATCTTCTTTGAAAATACAATCAAATTAATAGGTATGTCAAATATTTAATATTTTAATATTCTTAGTTGAAAATAGAAAGGCATATATTACAGGTTTATAGGACGGCAAAAGTCTGAGGGCATTTGCAGGGCTCGAAATTAATGGTGGACATGCAGCAATTGCCATGAGTGCCTTTCTCAATTGCCGCAATACCCATTAACATGTATGTCTGTTCACAGCAATTATGGCCGCAGTGCCCTTTCCACCTCTGCAACTAGAGACGCCTGTACACAGCAAATCAGGAAGTGCTTGATCCAAACAATAACATGGTTAAGTGAATTATGGGGGTTAAGTCACATCAGCGGGGGAAAAAAATATTTCAGAAAAAAGTCCTGAAAAAAAAAAGCATTTGCCAAAATAAAAACACAGCTTTCTGAACAAATAAATAGTTAATATTAAGTTATACCGCATTGTTTCTTTCTGAAGCCAATAATTAGTTTTATATATGAACCCTTTGCAAAAGTATACAACACTTGGGCCTTGACAGAGGTTTAGTGGCCTTGGTACCCAGAACAAATATAATGAACTGATGGAACTTTTGGCCTTGCCTATTTTTTTTTGCCAATTTAGAGCCCTTATACTGGCATAAGTAGAAGGGGACTAACCCAGGCTTACTCATTTACATGTGTTGTTGTAACCGGCTACACAGAAGTTTACCATCCTATAACTCTATTACATGCTGCATTGGAACTGTTTTGTTAGCTCTACGTCCTTTAACTGTACACTGTAATGTACAGTAAATATAAGCTATGGAGATCAAATATTTGGCTAGTGCAGTGTTTTTATGACAATATTGCAAAAAACCATTGCTGCACCCAGCACGGCTGGTGCCAGGCAGCCATTTGAATAACAAGAATTTCAATTTGGATAATCAATAGAACTGTATAAAGTGTCTACATCAAGATTGTTAAAAAAACGTGACAGTACATCAATTATGACATAAACCAAACACTGAAGGGTCAAGATTATTAGAATATTTAGCTGAATTGTAGAGAATTATAGGGAAATGCACAGCCTAGTACTAAAGCTGACCTTTCTCTGGACGAGGCCTTCAACCTTTTCCATCTCCCCAAGGATAGAAGACAAAAGGGATGATTTTCCAGCACCAACCTGGCCCACCACTGCAACCAGAGATCCATCTGGTATTTTCATATTCAGACTAAAAATAAAAAAAAAAAAGTACTCACTACTTATTGTGGGTGTTTCAGTTTGATATTTTATCAACAGGAGGATTGCTCCCAAGGTAAATTCACAGACCACTTGTCAGCTTTTTGAACCTCATATTACAGCACCCAGCTGAATACCGCTATAGGTATCTGGACATTTTAAATTACTGAATACTAATGGTTTAAATGACATCTTCTTACCACTGATGTTACTGACATTATTGCTGGTCTCACTTTTACTCCCACTTACTCTCTTAAAGCTGGACGTCCAGTTTTATCCCAACGAAAGGAAGCTCCAGTGAATCCTACAGCATGGCCTATAGAAAAAAAAAACAAAAAAACATTATTTTAACCTCTCTCATAAAGATGGCAGCATTACAATATACAGTAATCCATCAGTAAGACGGCGTTTGTTTATTATTGAACAGACAAGATTAGTGCAGAGACTGTAGATCCCACCAAAGTTTTCGTACGCTGTCAGTGCTCCAGATAAGGGGCGTACTGTTGTAATTCGACTAAAAAACAGCCATTTACAACCTCCCAAAAATATGGAGGATTCGTTTTACAGCCGTGGAAGTTTGGAAAGTTGAAACAAATTACAGTATACTGTGCCATGTGTACTGATCAGAGCAAATGGTATACAGGTATATAATTAGAAACTTTCATTTTATCTGTGGAAGAGTCTAATGAAATGCAGATTATGCCAGTACACAAACATGTATGATAACAAAGTAATGGAATTGTTACACTACTAGTCTATACCATACACTCCATTTAAATATATATATATATATATATATATATATATATATATATATATATATATATATATATATATATATATATATATATATATATATATATATATATTATTCCTCCCTTGTTACAACTGTTATGGACTATACCTTTTAATTGAGAAGGGAAACTTGAAAATGTATGTGATTATTATTATTTTTTTTTTTTAAATGAAAATCACTATAGGGCTGAGACAAATTATACTGATATATTCTGTTTTAGTGCAATGTTTTTATATTGCAAAACCACTGCAAAAGTTGCAAAATAAACAAACTAAATACATTTTGTTATGATGCATGATTAGTATGTTATATAACAGTGTGCAATAGTAATTTAGTGTGTTTATAGTAATTTAAGGTACAGAATAAAAACGGTGTGAAACCCCTTGAAGATTTTATACCAGTAGTGACTAAAGTTTATTCAAAGGAATTAATCTACAAAAGACTACAAAAATATAAAAGTCAGGGTAAATCCTGACTTATTTTATTGCCACAAAACTGTACTGCTGCAGTTTATGGGAAATTTAAAATTATTCCTGCTGATGAAATTCTGGGAGTGATTATTGCTGACAGGAAAAGAAAGATCTGGAACACTGCACTGGGTTGTATGAACTCAGTTCAGTGTGTGGATATGTAAATAAATCCTGTACACCTGCGGAGTGTATCAAATTCAACCTCTGTCTCGATCTCCTGCCTGTCACTCAGCAGTGAATGCATGCGCTGAAATGGCAGGTGGCTACCCTGTATCTTTCTAAACAATTGTTCCAGCTGTGTATAATGGTATTTAAAATAGGATTCATTTATCTGACTTTTTACATATCCACCCATACTCTGGTCCCACCGCAGCTGGATAGGCGACAGACAACTCTATTCATAATAGTGCTGAGACTAACATGTTATTTTCATGTTTGGTTATCTGTTCAAAAGTCAAACAAATATTAGAATATTTGTTCATTTGCAAAAAGTAATCAAAGCTCTTATTGTCAGGCCTTCACATTATGATATTTATTGTAAAGTACAATAAATATCATAATGTGAAGGCCTTATTTTACCGCTCTGAATTAACTGCAAAGCAAAATATGCCATACAGTAGTTATCCATTATAAAAGTGTGCATGTCAGGCATAAACACTACATAGACACAATAAACACATTATTATAAACGTATGAAGCATATTTTTATTTTTATTTTTTTAACATACAAATCAACTGTAAACCTGCTCTCAAAATACATTAAAGTGAAAATCAAAAAATGATTCTTCTCCAAATTCCTACTTACCTCCAAGGTACTCAGTCTGAACATCTCGCAGTTTAAGTTCTTCTCCACTGAGGAAGTTCTCCAGTCGACTGAGAGATACCTTTGTCTAGGAGATTACATAAATACAGTATTTAATTTATACCCATGTTTGTAGAGCATAAAGCAATTTTATTGTAATAAAATGCAAGGTTATATCCAACTACACTCAATCACAGATGAATAATTTAGCTCTGTATACACAAATCAGAGTGCTCTACACAAACTGAATAACCCACTAGTCTCCTGTTATTTACTGTGAAGACAGCTCCCCATGAATATGGATGTGTTTGTACCTGAACAACCGATGAAATTACAGTAGGTAGGTCAAACAGTGGCAATCTCAAAATATTAAACAAGGAGATTGATGTAAAAACTCTGGATGCAGTTAAAACATTCCCATCATCTGCCAATACAAAGACTCCAAACGTTGCCAAGGAAACCTGCAAAGAAAGAGTAAATGGAATAAATAACAAGACAGTATACCCACAGTCAGGTACATTAACTATCACTTACTGTGCTCTAGTCGTATATTAATTGCACTGGTTTCTTAGCACACAAATAATAAATATAGGTTGTTTTACCTTCCCCTCATCTTTCAAACAGTGTACATCAGGCTATAGTATACAGTTAAAACTAAACAGTGTTCTGAAAGCTTGGAAATTCTTGTTCAAGCAGTCATCATTTACATTTGTTAAAATAAAACAGATCTACAGTACTTCAATTTGAAAAAAATACATTAAGATTAAAAAATTAAGCACAGCTTTAAAATGTTCCCTACCAAAAAAGGGACACAGGTTAACATCAGCATGGAAAAGGCAGTCAAGTATCCTGAAGATTTCAGCACCTCCATTTCGCTTTCTCGAATGTCCACTACCTTCTGAAGAAATGATGGCTCCCATGCATACAGCTTCAGAATCTAAACAAACAACAGCATCCAAATAGAAACTTACATCTTTTGAATGTTATTATATCAGTATCTTTCTTATTTCCAACTTGTTGCAGACAAAACATGGTGGAAATAAGTTAAACATTGTTAGAAATAAACAGATTAGCTCAATGATTTGCTAATAAAAAAACATCAGCATGGCAAATACATCAGGATTTTTGAATGACCATTTTTAGCAGGTGAATGGGTATAAGCCAGCATAGCTGGACAGGAGTGCCTTTACTCCTGTGTTTGGTCCAGTGTTTTACTATTAATAATGGTGCAAATTAGATGATTTAATCAACAAATGACATAAAATACCAAACATATCAGATTCTATTTCAGAAGGAAATCAAAATAACTATTCAGATATTGTTATGTTACTGTACCTTAATTCCATGCAAAATTTCATTTAGCAGTTTAACACGTCGGTCCTTGGTCTTCATTTGACTTTTCTGTTGTTGAGAACAAGTATGAATAAATCAATAAAATAGATGTTTTCTAAACGAGAATACAGTTATGTTGGATCTGAATGGTTCCCCATGTATTCTGATATCTACAGCTATTACCTAACCCAAGAACCCAAGGTGAGGGTTAATGCTAATATAATGATTTTGTTTTTTCCTTATTTTTCCTTATTTTTAACAATGAAAAAACAAGTCTGTTTGTATGCCAACATTAAAACATTGATCATTCGTTCTTGTCCAAAGACCTTTTTTTTTCAAACTCACAATGAAACCAATCAAATAAAAATGGGAGCTTGGCAAACATAATTTTTTTTTTGTAATTGTTTTGTAATTTAAAAAGAATTTAAATTACAATATAATACAGAATTTCAGTAAAGGTGAGGCCATCCTTTCATGCATTGTAAAGGATCCATGTTGGTAACAAACCCTGTACACTGTATGTTATGTTTTTTCTTACACTTACCTTCAGCTGTTTCATTCTGGAAGCCACCGCAGCATTCAATGGTATGACAAGCACTAGAACCGCAACACCAGCCAGCACTGATGGGCCCAGATCTTGCCACAGGAAGAAGACTGCCAACAGGATCTGGAATGGTGCTGACCAAAGCAGGTTCAGGTTCACAGCCAGATCCATCAGCTGCTGGGCGTCCGCCGATATTAAATTCACAACTTCACCAGTCGTGAACTGCCTTCGAGAGCAGTTTGCCAGGTTTAAGGCCTAAAACAAGTAATATTTTCATTTAATTTCATTACAATGACAAATCCCTGTCACTTATATTTTCATGATGTTTTAAATCATGGTTCAGAGTCTTGTTGCTCAAATATTGGTATTAACTACTACTTTAGTTATCACAGAATGTACAATCAAAATATTTATGACCGACCCTACAGTATGGAGTTACAATTATGAAATATGTTAGGCTAGATGTCTATTGGCACAAGCTCTTTTCTACTTGTCTTAATCAAGGTTGGCTACAAACTGAGCAATGTTCAAAGGACAACACTGTAAAGCACAGTATAGTATTGTTTTTTAAAATAATTAATGACATCAAAACAATAAACCAAGCAGTTGGTAATAATGCACCCCCCTTTTAAGTTAAAACAAATCAAGAATGCAGGCTATTTTCCAATTCCCTTGACTACATGTATTAAATCCTGTGCAAAGAGTATTGAAGGGGAAGCAGTTTTATGTACGTATGTCATGCTTCCACATTTTCCATATATCTGAAGAACTGTTTGTCCAAATGTCATGAAACTTGATGTGAACATTGTTTAGCATAAATTAATATGAGACTCTGGGGATATAGGGATGTATCTGTCAGTCTATTGATCCATCTCTCAATATGTCACATTTTTGCATATAGCTGGAGAATCGCTTATGAAGTTGTGACATTGCTAGACACCCCATACTCAAAACATCCATGTTGTGCTTCTCACTGCAAACTAAATGGGTTCCTTTTTGGCAGTATATTCAAAAGCATTATGTTTGCTTATGTGTCTGTTTTTTTGCCTGAATACAGCTGTCTAGAACAATGTGGATAAATCAAGAAAAAAATAAACCCATATATGCAATTGGATATACAGTGCTCCCCCTTTATAACTCTGGAGTCAAGAGCCATAGTTAAGAGACTGTGTTACCAGTGTTAGTGTGATGGCATTATGGGGCAAATGGGAGCCATGACCGTACCGCCTTATAACCTATTCTGCTGTATAACGGGCTGCCTTATAAAGGGGGAGCACTGTATTTGTTTTATTTCCTGCAATCTGTAGATAAAAAAGCTGTATCTGTTTTCTAGTCTTTTTCTGTCTACTATATTTCTGGAACCTGCTATTTGGACACTATATGTATCTACCTGTGTGCTGTGACCTTTCAAGCTGTTTTATTTTGAACACCACAAACAAAATTGCCATATGTATGTATATTTTTATATATACATTGGTTATATAAGAAAATTAACATTGGACAGCCATAGAACACATTCTATTTTAGACGCCATGGACAACCGTTGGAAAGCGTCCAAATTTTTCATATCTAGGCTTTGATTGTGATAAACAAATCTGCTATCAGCACAGGAAGTTGTGCTAGAAGGTAAACACAAGGCTCTTTATCTAATGAATTATTAAGGCAAATGTCAATCAAATTGACAGTACTGAAACTATATACAGGGGCAACTCCGGTCCTGGAGAGCCATTCTACAACAGGTTTAACAGATATAATGACATTGTTAGCAACTTGAGGTCATTCCGAACAAAGTTTCATCAAAGACCTGGGGCCGCATTACAGAACAATTTCCTAACCTGCTTTTTTATGTTATCTTTCATGGCTAGGAAAGGAGCATTTCCTGAGTCAGTAATGTCTACAATTTCCTAAGTGTCTCCTCCTATCCTACCTATCTAACGCCAATCTTATCTGTAAACGAGTCTGAACAGGGCAGGTTGCAGATCGAGCTTCAGGGAACTGTCACCAGAATACACCTGTTTTTAAGTTATGGCGTCTAAACTCGATTCAGTTGTGGCAAAGAAACTCAGGGATCTAAATTTTACTAGGGAAGAGAGTAAGGTTTTGATAGCAGAAAAAACCTACAATAAAATCTAGTTAACAATAAATAAATATCGGTAAGCAATACTTATTCAATTTCAGTCATTACACAATTTTGTTTTAATTAGGAATGCCAACACATAACAATCTCACAGGCTAAAGTAAAGCTAAACATAATTAAAGTACTACGATGTTTGTGCCTCCGGTGTGAAAGAAAGTGTGTAATATAATTGTGTACATTAAAGAGACCAAAGTTGTATTTTTCGAGTTACATTACATATATGAGCGGCCGGTTATAGTTCAATGGAGCGTCTCACTGTGTAATATAATAACATGACAGAATCAACACAGGATACTTCGTATCTTATTACTCAGTAAAGATTCAAATATCAATTATCATAATCACCGACAGTAACTTGTGAGCTCATCTAACTCCAACTCCATGCTGTCCCGTACATAACACTTCTCTCAAGGCAGGTGGGGCTAGATCTAGCCGTTACATGTAGCTTACTGTTATAGGTGCACATCCCAATATAATGGATCATTATGGTTCACTATAAAATATTCTGTATATAATGCAACCTAAATGCAAAAATTATTTGTGCAATACAAATCTAAAGCATAACAACAATAATACATGTACAACACCAATTCTTCTCTTTTGTTTTTTTGCATGGTGTGTTCAGATCTTGCAAACTAACAATGACCAAGTTAGGAATGTTCTGTAATAAGTTAGGAGAGCATTTTCTGTAATATCAACTCTCCTAAATTTCAGTTTGGACATTCTGTCTCTGAAGAGAAGATAAGAATGTCACTTAAGATGCTTTTGTAATAAGACCCCTGGTCTGGAGGGGCCAGCGTTGCTCATCCCTGCCCTACAGTGAACACTACTTGTATAAAGCAGTTCTGACTTTTGGATTTCACTAAAAAAAGACCTAACAGTCATCTTTTAGAGCAATGCATTTCTTCAGATGCAACGTGAAAACTATATTGAATTAAAATGAATTTTGCTACAGGCTGTAACAGATTTAGTAGATCATGCGATAACATTCAATTTCTTGTTCGATCTTGAGGAAAGTCAGCAAGTTGGATGTCAATCATCTCAACCATCTGCCTTCCTTAACTTAGTCAAGTGAATTATAAAGTGCAGAAATCCAGTTTGCTGCACATCTCACTGCACTAAGGCACAGCGTTTAATAAAGCTGGTTAAAAACAAATTGAAATTTACCAATGCAGCACTGCTAAATGTAAACTTAAGAGCTTATCAATATATATTTTTTAATGCTTTTGACTGTTGATATGCAATGCCCCACAAAAAAGAGGTCATACTGTTGCGTGATGCCTCAGGACTAGAAATATTCTCACCTTCTTGTACACCACCCCAGTCACAGCAGTTTTGATCTTAGCTGCAGTCAGCATGTTGAAGCGTTGGTAAATCTGGAGCACAACGGTGTGAGAGGCAGCAGCCACAAGAAGGGCAATTGCATAGGTAGAACCATTCCAATCAAACATGGGCTGATTGTCACAGAAAGCAATGATGAGCCTTAAAAGAGGGACACGAGTACACAAACTACAGTTAGTGGTTTCTGCACACATCTGTCTTATAATTTACTTAGCACTGTTAATCTACAATCCAACACTAAAAGGGTATACGCCACAATTAAATATTCACGCATTTTAACTAGCAGTTTACGATACATTATTTTATAATCACTTAAATGTTTGTGTACATCCATATATATATATATATATATATATATATATATATATATATATATATATAAACATTTGAATGAAATATCACCCTTGAGTATCTGAGGGCTGATAAAAGCCAGAGAATCTGCCAACACTTTCAGAAGTGCAATCTGAATAAGAAGCCATCTAAATGTCTGCCATATAGCACGAAGCAAAGAGGGCTTATGCTTTTTTTCTTTTCCCAAAAGGCTTTCCTCGTCTTCTGTTGGTACCTGGTTTAATAAATGTTACACAATGTGAATACTGTCACAGCTGGATGCTCTAGTTCTTCTCTGTCGCAGCTCTAGTCAGCCTTTTACTGCTTTGTTTTGCCTCACAAGCACTCAATAACCCTTTCTTACTTGAAAATGTCAGAATTTCAGATAAAGAATCAAAATGAAAACATGTAAGTAAGCTACAGACATATGTTCCAACTGCAGTAAATGCAAAATAAAACCAGTATCACCAAAATGTAGATCGCCTACAGCCTATCAGCAGTATGTACATGTAAATATGTGTGACATACATGTGTACTGATGGCACCATCATATATTCTCAGATGCTGTTACTCTCAATATTGTGTGTTAATAACCTGGTTAGTGTTCATGGCCTTCCACAGTAATCAAGAGATCCAGAGTATACCAGGAGAACACGCCCCACACGGTGACGGTGTCAAATTCAGCCAAGTAGACAGGGTCTAATGAAGTGGCCAGGCAATGTATGCGCACACCCACTGCTCCTACTTGGAAATGAGTTGTTTCCTGATGGTTTTGTAGTGTTCGAGCACAACGTTACTTACTTCAAATTAACTTGGTGTCTCACTAGGTAAAAATTGACAGCATGACTGCAATTACCTCAGTTGGCCCAATAATTTCTTTCCTCCACTGTTTCTCAAAGCTGGGGCATACAGTGTAAGATGAGTCTTCATCATTTAATTCAAAGAGGTCTTCTCTCTGCAATGCTCTCTTATAACCTAAAGTTATAACACTGCAAGGAAAATTAAACACACTTGTATTCTATTTTGAGAGGGCTCAGCAAATGCAAAAGCAACACTTGTACTGAGGAGATTAAGGTTATCTTCTCCGGTGTGTAGTAAGAACAGAGACAATATTAATATTGCAGTTTGAGCCATGCCAGGTTCTCCTGTGAGCTTAATTTCACACACTCTAGCTCAAGTTGTCACCTATGTAAATGTGTTCTTTCTGATAAAAAAAGAAAAACCTTACTTGTCATGTTGTAAAAGGCTTTTAAAAGAATACACCACTGATTTGCAATTTTTAAATGTCTTATAAAATAATACAAAACTGAATGCTGACTGGATTGGAGTGGAGATCCTTACCTGTTGAACCACCAGTATGTCACCCTGCTGAAAATAGAAACTTTCCTTTCAGGGTTAAGGTTCTAGAAGAACAAAGAGAAAAAAAAAACACCACATTCAGCCAAATTTCAGGAGCTCTTTCCTGACAGTGACAGTGAATTTAAACAATGTTGCCATTAGCAATTATACATATTAAATATAATTGTAAAATTCGGCATGGTTGACAACCTTATATTGCATACATTGTACAGTATCTGTACCCACTGGCACTGCTATTGTACCACTGTATCTCCAATGCATGCTCCATTGACACAATCCCCGTGTTCCTAAAACTGCCAACCCTTACCCGGCATGACCGACTCTCGCTTTATCGCCTAGGAGATTGTAATCTCCACCAGGTGTAACTGAGTTAACAACATCTCATTTAGATGAATGCATTACAAAAACCGATTTCAGTACTGTACTGTGACTGAAATAGCGATCAGCCAGTCAGTGGAAATAGTAATGTTAAGGATACACCGTGTATCTTATTTTAATCCTGACAACTACTGTACATTTCATGACAAGTATATATTTATGTTAAAACGCAGCAAGAATGCATTAGTTTAAGAAATCTCACTATTAAATAGCAAATTTAGAAGTTATCCTAACAACTCCAATAATAATAATAATAATAATAATAATAATAATAATAATAATAATAAACACGTCTGATTCACCTTCCTTACCTTGTTTCCAATACACTGTTTCTCGTGCGAGCCATTTCTAAACAAAGATGATGTCGCCAGTTTGGTTGCGTGAGAACAATACGATTAGGAAATAATGACAGGACCCTATAGTCAAGACTTCCTCGTCAGTCCTTGTTACTGTACAATGCGAAATCGCTTGTTTACATTTTTTGCCAGTAAATCCAGTAATGCAAATCAAATCTCACGCATCTACGGTATGTATTTTATTTAATTAAAGCAATTCTGATCACCTACACACGTATTATTCCTTATGTGTTGTTTCCAGCCTAATGTCATGTGCCGATACAGTAATTCCTTGTTACAGCAGGATTGTGCAAAGAATAGATTGGCACACGCTCCTCATATGATGCAGTACAGTGTGGCGTCCAATGAGAGTGGTGCTCGTCGGCGTTTTTTCTCTACTTTCAAATTACATTTTAAATAAATTCAGGTATTGACCGTCCATACTGGCGGTCAAAACAGTGGTAGCAGCTCATGCAAATTCCGTATCTTCCACACTACAGTGCGAGTTACTTGCCACAGAACACACTTCTCACCTCCAGTGTCAGGAATTGAAAAGATATAGAGATAAGTGCCAGATTCGTGGAGTTTGTCATCCCTATTGTGCACGGCCGGTGCTTTACAACACTTTACAGCACTTTAAGAGCCATGACCTCTACACAGCTTCCCAGGTGAAGGCATATGAAAGTACCGATATTTATAAGTACATAATCTCAGGATAGGTAAACATCCCGATTGTCTGGCATTTAGACAAGAAGTAGTTCAATGTTATCAAGGCCATGGTAGGGAATGTTACTGTTAGGAAACCGACTGTATCGCTAGCTCAAACAACACGACAAAACACGATTTGTACCTATACAAAGATGAAAACAGACAGCATGTACAGTTGTTCCGTTTACTCGCTTTTTTTTCAATATTGAAATACAGATTAACGTTTGCACAAGGCAGACATGCAGCTATGAAAACTCAGCAACTAACAATGATAAACAGACTGATCCTAGGTCTCTTCCCCCCAGTACGGAACACTTACTCTAACAAAATAAGTAATGTTTTTAGTAATTACAAATCGCGAAATTCGAAACTACACTATTAAAAACATGGAAATATAGCTAATAGTTAATGACTGTGCTGATTCAAATTTAAATCCACATATTTATTATTATTATTATTATTATTATTATTATTATTATTATTATTATTATTATTAGCGTTCCACACTTAAAATATATTACTTTTTTGCTGTAGAAATGTATATCTGTATTAAATACGTCTTTTTATGAAAAATCGGCTATACAATTAAGCGTGTTTAACTTAATAATAATAATAAAATGAATAATCCGCCATTGACACATTGATATGCCTCGCTTTTTGACCGCCAATGTGGCGGCGGCGAAAATGTGACGTCACATGAAAACCCTCAATAGCTGAACAGAATTCAAGATTGTTGGAGTTTTGTATAGTAGAATTTGAGCTTGCAGTACGCTTGATAAATAAAGCAAGTACTGTTCTTTGTAGCCTTAAAATGGATAGATCCATGTTTATTTGCAACTGTGTATGCCCAGACAATCAAATAAAAGCTACAGCTATTATTAACCATCAGATTTAGTGGTGCCCACTTACTGTACAGTTGGTATATATTTTACTGATAAATGCTGCAAATATTATGCATGTTATATATATATATATATATATATATATATATATATATATATATATATATATATATACACACACACACACACACACACACACACACACACACACACACACACACTTGTGTTTTCAAAACTTAAAATATGCAATAAAAAATGAAATAAAATAAATCTCTTTCAATTTGATGAATATATGTATTAAATAACACATTCTTAGCACCCTGCTGCTAAACACTTTCCATGACAATACATATTATGCAACCAGATACACTCCAGCTGCATTTCTAAAATACAAGTTGAAACAAATTATTCCCAGTCATAATAGCATCCTGTAAAAAATTGTATAACATAATCCAAGGAAATTAGTTTTCTTCTACTGAATGACAGTACAATGTATGTGATTAGAAAGGATTTCTGAAGTTAATCATTTATACTTTGAGGATAAAGGGCCATTGGTCCAGATCCAACTGTTCTATTGAATCCTACATCCATTGTGCCCCACCCTGCATATTGTGCAGGGATACTGTTCTACAGTCTCTCTCTCTCTCTTTAGATTTGCTGCCCAGTAACACCAAATTACAAACAACTTATTTACAGAATATTTTACTGCCAAAACAGTATTCCCCTCAAATCGGTTAAACAAATTTGTATGAATTAACTTCACATTTTTTAAAAATAAATCTTAAAAACAAATGTTCTTTAAATGCCAAAATGTAACAAACCATCAATATGGGATGTGACAATATATTTGTACTTAAGTATAGAGTTACAAGAATAATAAAGTGAAACATTACAATTCACCCTACTAACGTCATCTATATATAAAAAAAAAACAACAGATGATAACCCATTCACCCATTTGAAACACTTGCATGCTGACATGTAAAGGTGTAAATGCATTTACAAGCAGGGTCTCTAAGCATTTTGTTAGTCAAAGAAGACATTAAAAAAAAATAATATTTTTTGGACTTGGCTTTGTGCAAGCTGTCTAACTTGATATCATTCATTACAACAGTGCATTCATTAAAGATTTCATATGCCTTACAAAATAAGGTGCAGTGTTTAAAGACAGAGTTGCAAATCCAAACAGATCAGCTTGATTTCTGCTTGGTCTTATGCTTTCTGTACTCGTGTTTGGAAACACGACTCTTTTTATGACGTCTCTCTCTACTTCTCTCACTGTCATTTTCCAACTGTCCTTCATTTTGCTTCATTTCATTTCCCTTATGCTGTAGGTTCTCCCAGATAACATAACTGGGGCCAGCTCTGATGTCCTGCACGGCACTTTGGAACACAGGCATGGGCATCATTGTGGCTTGCTGGGTCACTGCATTAGTGAGGTAATACTGCTGCTGAGCCATATGAGAATCCAAGGAACACTGCTGGGCTGCATAACCTGATGCCTAGAAAAAAGAAAAACCATAATAAACATGAGGCAGAATGAGGCAGCAGTGCTAACCACTACGCCACTGTGCCGCCCTATAATAAACATGTATCCTTTAAATAGTGTAGAAATATAACATTAGAGCAATAAGTATATTACATTTTAATACACATCTATGCCGATATTGTTATGATAATTCAAGTTCAAATTTTAAACAAACAAACCCTGATTAGAGGGTATTCAACTCTGTTAAGATCACAGTCAGGAGGTTAACAATGTCCCATTCAACCCCATGGCTAGACATTATCAACCTTGAACAACTGTATTACACTATGGCTATATTGGTAAAATGGATATATTTAAACAATGAGACACAGCAGTTCAAGCTCACGACCATCCATGTGGTTGACAGGAAACAATTATCTCTGTTCATAGGTTGGGGGCTTTGAAGGAAACATTAGCATTTGTTGAAAAAAATATAAATGTGTCTTGCTGTGACTTTTATGGTATGCCAGTATTGCAATTATAAAGATGAAGGGGTAGGTTTAGTAAAGTGTTGCGCCTGTCGCAGTAGTTGGAAACTGTCTTGGGTGAAATGAACTAGAGGTGCAGTGCTATTTGCGACTTTTTAGGGAATGCTTTGCGGCAGCAGTTTCTGTTTGCGGTTCAAACATAGATGAATATGTAATTATGGATCTCCTGCATACATTTGCAAAAAGGTGGAGATAGTCCAAATCAGGGTTCTCAAATGTAATAATGAGATGTAAGAAAGCTGCAGACAATTGCGGCACTTACAATTGTACCAATTTTTAAAGAACTTTTGAAACCATGTTTCCAACAGTCGCAATTGTTGCTGCATTTCCAGTCGCAATTGTTGCTGCATTTCCAGTCGCAATTGTTGCTGCATTTCCCAGTTTCAGACTTTTTATCTCTTTCTTTAAAGCCAAAGTTACTGTCTATTGTAGTTACATATTTGTAAGTATGTCACATATTGATTCTATGGGTGTGTGACACATAATTACTAATAACATTTTCCTGAGAAAAAGGGACAATATTTTAGTGATTTAAAATTATTATGTTTTTAATAAAGCAGACTGTCACATCCATAAAGTTTTTATGGTAAAGTTTTTGCACAACTTGTATAATGAACGCCTTTGCAGTCCGTGTCACAAATAAATTGTGAATTTGGGAATTAGCTCATTCAAACGCAAATAAACTATGTTTTTAGTCACTCTGAACTTTACAATGATGCCAAGGCTTTTGGGATATCTGGTCATATGATCAGAACATTTCACTGTATGCTTCCATTGTATATAGTGTTTATAGTGTTCAGAGAGGACCTACATCATGTAGAAATAAGCACATGTTTGGTATCTCTAAACAATTTGAAACTATAATGATATTACAAAGGATGCCACCAACTGCACTATGGGTAAGAAGCCTTTCAGGGGAAGGTTGCCTTAGCATTCCTGAAATCCTCATTTTATGCAGATTCAGAAAATGTATACTTACACTTGTACTTTTTTCAAAATCAAATATGTAGGGAAACATTGAAATACAAATCAGAATAAATCAATAATTACAAAGATAACTGTTTTTAAATAAAAGATGTGAGGAACAGAATAAAGTCATATATATAATAAAGTCAATGTTTTTGTAACTGTGATAAAAAAGAAATATAATCAGATCAGTTCAAGTGGGGGTGAGAAATTAATTAAAGAGCAAGTACAGTAATTATGGAAAAAGATGTAAGAAAAGTGCTTTGTAAAAAAATATGTAGCCTATGATGAAACTAGAAAAAAGTATTCAAAACTTCCAAAAGATCCTCTGGGGGACAGTTTGAAAAAGGGGATTAAAATGGTGCATTCTTCAGCATTTTGAACCGTTTAAGCATATGCTTGACTAGTAGTGGTCTGTTTGTAGTGTCTGACAAAGTACTCCATTAGTGCAGTGAAGGAGCTTTATTTCAGCATTGCTCACAGCAAGGCAAGATCAAAAACACAAAATGACTTTCAGAGCATCACGGCCCCTACAAAACAAGATTGGCTAAAAAATGAACTCGGTATTTGCTTTTAAGTTGTGTTCACAATAGGTCTGTTTAGAGTGTTTGGTCCACACTCTACGGTTGGTGATAAAGTCCTCTTGGGAAATGAACTATACCGAGTCCACCTAAAGAGGTGGTTTTGGTCCGTTTGGCAAATGCACCAAGTCTGGTTCACTTGCTCAAATTCAATGTGAACAACTGCTGGACTCAGCACTTTTGCATATTGGAAATAAACTATACCTGGTAACCTCACTAGGAAGTAAACATTTCACAATTAAGTTCATATTCTTAGGAAACAAGTAGTTCAAAAAACTAAAAATGTCTCTGGTTGGGGTGGGGGTATGGGGGGGGTGACACACAGCTACATTAGGATTACCAGACATCCCAGGAAAACGAGGGTTGTCACAGTTTTCAGCCTTCAATTTTTGTCCTGGTTGGAAAAGCAAAATTGTTAATCATCCCAGTTTTGCTATTGTATTATTATTATTATAATTTTGTATTTTATTTATTTATTTTAAGTACAACACTGTATCACCCTGCTCAGCAAGTTAATAGCAGAGTAATGTATTAGGTTGTCTGTTAGCACCATTCAAAAATAAAATATTGAATTTTATGGATTATTTGCTTAATCATTCTGATTACCATATGTTTAAATGGTAATAGCTGATCTATTTTTTTTTTAAATCATGACATCCGACAGCCAGGCTAGTACCTGGAGTGAGTTTATTATTCAACAAAGAACATTAGTTCATACATTGTAGATCTCACCAAAGTTTTTCTACACTGTGTTGTATGTACGTCACACGCTACCATTGCTGGTAGTGTCACCTGAGTTGTTCGATGTGTGTTGATACGTAAATAAATCCTGTTCGCCTACAGGGCATACCAACTTTGCTGGCGATAGTAATGGAAAACCGTCACTGTTTAAAATAAACAAAAGCTTACCCGGAAGATGGCTTAAAGTTTTTTTTGTTTTGTTTTTTGTTTGTTTTTTTAAATATAATTTATTTTTGCTATTGTTATTGTTATTAAGAATTTATTTTTGTATAAAATATACAATAGTACACATGTAGAGTTACATGCTACAAGTAAACTATATGTGTATTAGTTGGTGGAGTTGTACCACATATATAAGCACAGCGGTTTCGTGGGAGTCAGTTTTAGGAGGTGCCAATTTGTCTGTTCATCAGGCGCCATGACTTATGCAGTTTAAACATCTTAACTAGCAGGATCATTTAGAGAGCTTACATGTTCTGAAGCCAATGTCACACAGTAAATAAGTGGCAGCAATAGTAGTGCTAGGGGAGAGGAAAGAAAACGGATAGCTTGTACCTGTGTCTGAAGCGGTTTGCCTGCAATTTGTATTCTGTGAAGCTGTGTTAATTACTGTTTGTATCCTGTGCTACAGAATAAACATTCTATTTATCTACTTAAAAACACCAATGTACGAGTCTCTAATGGTTTCATGCCTCCGGTTGACGTGATTGTGGTGGAGAGCAGGTTGCAGGCTTTTCCACTTCTTCACAGAGACATTAGATGATTTGTCCCCTAGTGATTTCTTCCACAGCAATATGTAACAATCTAAAACATGAGATATTAAAAACAGGAGCAACACATCAATAGCTGCCATAGATCAATAGCTGCCAATAGATCATCTGAAGGGGTGTCTGGCTCATCATCCAAAGTGTGATACTGTGGGAATAACAATAATCCAGGTTTTAATGCTCAAGCAACAATCTTTGAATAACAGCAGGAATCCAGTTTGGTCCAAGCCAAAAATTTGGGTATAGACTTTATCTCCTGGTGAGAAAGTCCTCAGTTTTGTATGTTTGTCGTGGTTTTCTTTTTTGCTTCATTTGTTTATTTTGTATTTTCCCCTTTATGTTTGGGTATATGAGATCTAATGACCTTCATTTTCTTCCCACAAGCACTTCTGCCGACAACAACTGTGTTGTAGATTGTGGTGCGATACAATAACTAAACAAGAACCTTGACACTTTAACTTCAATAGTGTCTCCTGGCATTTTCTGGAATCCTTCTTTAAACGCATGAACGGCCCACTCAGCTAATCCGTCTGACGATGGATGATATGGAGCAGAAGTCACATGAGTGATACCGTTTTGTTTCATGAAGTTTTGAAACTCAATACTCATGAAACAACTTCCATTGTCAGATACTAACATTTGTGGTAATCCATGGATACTGAAACTCTGTCTTAGCTTCTCAATAGTAGTGGTTGACGTATTCATGGGGTACACATCTATCCACTTCAAATGAGCATCAACCAGTACTAGGAGCATTTTTCCTAAAAATGGACCAGCGTAATCAATATGAATTCTTTTCCATGGCTGTTCCAGCCACTCCCATGGGAGCAATGGAGCCCTGGCAGGTGTTTTTCTGTTGACACATCACACATGTTTGCACTTTATTTCAATGTCAATGTTCATTTTAGGCCACCACACATAACTTCGAGCTAAACCCTTCATCCTGGTGATACCTGAGTGCGCTTAATTCAACTGCTTAAGAATGGATTCACGGCCTTGTATGGGAATGTTCACCCTGGTTCTCCACAAGACACACCCTTCTTCGACACTCGGTTCCAATCTTGTAGTGTGGTAAGGTACAAACTTTGTTCTTTTGTTTACCTTGGGCCACCCTACAACAAAAGATCCTTCCCAGTCCATTGCTTGATCTGCATGGTACTTGCAGGCAGTATGTCCAAGCGATTCATCATTAGCAATTGTCCTTCTACTCTCTCGTTTGATGCCTTTTATAAGACAGCACCTACTCTGTACGGTGACACATCGCATGACAAGATTAATTCCCTGTTGGTGGAGTAGTGGTCTAACACTTGAGAAGATTGGATTAGTTCTTTGGAGCTCTCAAAAGTTTTTTGTTCTTCAGCCCAATTCCACTTTACTCAAATACAATAACATATTACTCAATAACATATGCATAGGTGCTAAAACTGTTAAAAGATTATGCAAGAATGTATTGTAATAATTCAGCAATCCTAAATATGTCATCAACTCAGTTACACTGGTTGGGGCAGGAGCCTCTTGAACTACTTTTCCCTTTAGTGGATGGAGTCTGTGGGCGTCAACTTTGTGACCCAAATACACCACTTCTTTTTCTAGGAAAATACACTTCTTTTTAATCATAAAGCTCCACCCACACTGGACATGAATAATTTAGAAACCACGGCAGTGAAATGGGAGTATCAACACAAGCAGTGAGCGACGTTGCATTGAGAACATTTCGCTTCGCTAAAATAGAACCTGTTTATTTTTTTTTCATCGTGCGACTGGAATGAAACTGACCAATCAGAAGCAAAGTTAAACACCCTTGATACATGTCAAACACATGCCTCAAAACACGTCACGCCTCAAAACAAGTTAATCGTGGGTGACCAAAACTTAATTTATGAGGCACAACAGTATTCATTATTATATGATTGTAAATTGAACAACTACAAAGACATCTAGAAGAAAGACAATGCCTGGGTGGCTTGCTGGTGGAGCATTTATCAGCACCGAGACATTTTCTTTCAGCTTATGCAAGTTGCATAAAAATAAACTACTATTGTCCAGCTGTCCTCTGACAGCTGCTGATATACCGGGCTACAACTACAACCGTACAATTACTACTACTAATAATGACCAATAAAACTATTGGCTATATAGGGATGTTCAATAACTCTGATCTATACAGGGTCAGGGTGGTGGTAACCAAACAAGGCCTCTTTTGTAATGGGACAGCCCATCTCTAGTATGTCCAATCGGAATGCAGGGGCGGGGTCATGAATTTATTTCCAGTCTTCTGGATCGTTTCCAAGTCGCGTCTGGTGTGGATTGACATTCGGCAACTTTGCTTGTGTTGCTCTGTCCAGTGTAGATGCAGCTTAGGCCAACTTTTTTCAGCCTCCTCAGCACTTCTTCCAGACTCCGCAGGTACTCCTCAAGAGTGATGCCTGTTACAAGGACATCATCCAGATACAAGGCTACATTGGGAATGTCTTGTAACAGGCCTTCCATGGTTCTCTGGAAGGTAGCGGGTGCAAATGAAACTCCAAAAGGTAGGTGATTATATGTAAACAAGCCTTTACGTGTGTTTACAGTCACATACTTTTTAGACTCATTTCAAGCACTATTTGTTGATATGTATGACTGATATCTAACTTAGTGAACTGCTGCCCACCTGACAAAGTTGCGAACAAATTCTCAATTCTTGGAATGGGGTATTATTACAGGGACAACACTCTATTTGCTGTCAGCTTGTCAACAATTTCTAATGGATCCATCTGGTTTTACAACAGGAACTATGGGCACAGCCCACTGAGAGAAATCTACTGGTTCAATTATTTTTTCTTTCAGAAGTCTGTCTATTTCTGACTCAACTTTTGTTTTCATCGCATACGGCACAGATCTTAGCTTAAAAAACTGTGGTGAAACATTAGAATCCACATAAATCTTGGCTTTGGTGCCCTGCATCATACCTAACTCATCTCTGAATACATGTTCATACCTAATCAGCACCTCCTGTAGTATTTCGCTATCCCCTGGCTTGGTATGGTGTACTTCTCTCCAACCCAGGGGAATCCCATCTAGCCAGTCTCTTCTTAGCAGATTGGGTCCTCTGCCTGCAACAACTTTAAGTGGCAATGTTTTGATCAGTTTCTTTTTACTTCACGGTCACCTCAGCAACTCCCAGGACATCCACGCTTTCACCTGTATATGTCTTTAGGTGGATTTGTGCTTTATTTAATTCTGGTGCACTATTTCCTTTCCACCCAGTTGCATATTCAATCCAATTCATTAGTGTTATGCTGCATCCTGTATCCCACTCAAACTTCACATCTCTACCATTTATATACACAACAACAGTTACTGGTGCAACTTTAGGAACAGCCCCTTTACACTAAACATTGTGAAAACCTCCTCTTCTTCACCTTCCTCTTCAACCACCCTTCTCTCTAGGTCAAGGATTCCCAAAGTGCAGCCTGCAAGGACGTTTGGTGCGGCCCCCCAAAATACTTTATTATTTTAAGAGCAAAACTGTATTCAGCTTCAACTACATCGGGAAAATGCTCTTTGTACAGTATTGTAGTTTTGGTGTTCAACTTGGATCTTTTGTTAGGGAAAGTACTACTGTAGTAACAGTACCGGATACAGTTTAAAACTGTTACTGTTACATATCTTTTTTATAAAGTGTTTCTGAATAAGACTAGTTAGGCTGCAGTATAGTAGCTAGTAGGATGTTATGTAGCAATCGTAAGTAATTGCATTGGTGCTTTTTATGCAATATCACATAATTCATGAATAATTAATGCTGCACTTTAAATAGAAATGTGTGATTATTTCATTGACTTCAGAAAGAAAAAATAAATAAAAACATCAAGGTAAAATACAGTAGCGTCTGTGTTTTAGTTCTGCACATTTATTATGGAAATAGCTCTAAATGTCCACACCATGGGGCAATTTACATAATTTGTTTAATTCAAATTTTGCACATCTCAAACTATTTGTATGGTCCCCAGAGATTTGAATTAAGCAGAGTTCACTGTACATATAGTGAAGTGGTTAGTTGTACAAGTCAAGATGCATTCTGCCTCACTACTGAAGAATAACCCACAAAAGAGTTTAACTGGTATAGTTTGAAGAGTACCTATTTCTATATTATCTTCTTTAATTGTTGTGACCAGGACAATGCAAGATGTGACAGCATGATATTGGTGCTCAAACCTAAGCCTGTTGTGGCACCAAGACACAGGATAAAATATAATTACATTTCAAATCTGCTGGTGTTGCAGTGGTAGTGTAGCGTCAGAAGGGGGGGGTCATCATATAATTCTGTGCATGAAAGTAACTGAATTGGAATATACAGGGGGGAGTCTTAAACCATTCTCTGTGTCTTCTTGGTTTCTGGTCTCCAACTTCCCCATTGACTAAGAATGCTTTTAAAAAGAGTCGTAAACTAAATACTGGACATATGGCTTATCTTCTCGACCGCAGGAGTTGCCTTGTAAATGCAGAGAAGTTCATTGCTGCCCCACTTGAGTTAATTTGAATATATAATCAACTGAGGTTAATAACATTATTAGTCTGATACATCACATCTAAGCTAAATTAACATGGTAAAACTAATTTGCTAAATTAGGTAGTGGAATGTTGGATTCCGTTTTGAATGGGAAGTTGAATTAATTCTCGTGCATACTGACATGATCGATTACCACGAGAAATGGGTACTGAAAATACTAATGCAAAGTAGACACTTTCTGTGATAAGACATATTCAATATTAGTATATTAACCATGTATGTTAAGGATGTTATGGTCATTGTAATCATTTGACTATGGAATCAACGAACTGCATATTACTATTCACGCATATCTCTAACTAATAGCCTTTCCTTTCTGTAATATTAGATTAGTTGTGCACCCCTTTTTCCCTTAAATAAACGATTGTTTTGTATTTCTGACATGTTGTGTGGATGTCAATTGTTGTCAACGGACTCCAGGTTCTACATGATATCACTGAACTATTATGATATGTCTCAGTTATTAACATTTGGACGTTCTTAAACAGTGCGCCTAGAGACATATATATATATATATATATATATATATATATATATATATATATATATATATATATATATATATATATATATATATACACACACACACACACACACACACACACACACACTACTATTTTTGAACAAATAAGACTGCATGGCAATCTGATTCAAGCATTCAAAATTCTAAAAGGTATTGACAATATCGACCTAAGGGACTTTTTCCAACTGAAAAAAGAAACAAGGACCAGGGGTCACAAATGGAGATTAGATAAAGGGGCAATCAGAACAGAACATAGGAGGCACTTTTTTACACAGATAATTGTGAGAGTCTGGAACCAACTCCCCAGTAATGTTGTTGAAGCTGACATCCTGGGATCCTTCAAGAAGCTGCTTGATGAGATTCTGGGATCAATAAGCTACTAACAACTAAACGAGCAAGATGGGCCGAATGGCCTCCTCTCTTTCGTAAACTTGTTCTTAACATGGATGAAGCTGTAGTTTTTAGTTTTCGTTCAACAAATAAAGAGCAAATCAACTGTGGTGGAAAAAGGATCTAACCCTAATTTAAGTTTGAAATGATTGGCACTTGATTATCTTTCCAAATATGTATGCACTTTTAAGGCTCTTCTCCACCGTGATCAGGATTAAACCAGCTGAGTAAGCCTCAATGCTGACAAGTTGCTTGAACATGCTGTCTCTCCTGTCATTTTACAGACCTGTGTGATTCTTTGGAATACGACTTTATAGTTGCAATATTCAGCAGCAAGCCCAGGCGCCTTATCATGCGAGGTGGAGCAGAGGCGAGGAAATGGTAAGTAATTTACTAGCTTTCATTATATTTAATAATTGCTTAAAAAGTAACATTACTGTATTCTCGCAGGTTTGGTGATGCTACATGTCTGGCTTTTTAAAGAGCACTCATTGTATTTTGTTTTCTACTTCAAATATTTGAAATGGATTTACAGGGGAAACATTTGATCTATTCAGGGTTTTAATGGATTAAAATAATTGTATAAATAAATGCAATGTAAACTATGCCACTGGTACACAGAAAGCAAGCTGTAAATGTATGTGTGACAGATGAAGCGCTTTGTTAATAATTTAACATTTATTAACGTTTTACTGTCTACTTAATTGTTCAGCGTTTCATTTTCATTGTTATATCCAAATGTAGAAAGGTTGCACGTGTTACATTTGTTGTACGTCTTACTGTGGAATGTGCATACCAATAATAACAACGTTCCCCTTAGTGCTTAATAATAAAGTGTTCATATGTAATTGTTTATTTGGAGAGGATTATGTTCTTCTTATCTTCTGTTTATAACAGAGTAGCTATGCAATAAGAAATATGTAGGTTATGGTAAATATATAACGCTTTGAACTGATGTTTGTCACAAAAATGTTTTTTTGACATTACTTTCAAATATATATATATATTAAGTACATATTATACTTATATATAAGTTGAAAGGTGGAACAGAACAGATAAGAAAAAGCAAGTGGCATATTTGATGGAGCCATGATCTCGATTTGCTGCATTTATTTCAGACAAACGTCACATAAGTTATTATGTTTAATGTAAGGACGCTAACCCACTCAGATTGTTTGGAAATGAAGCTGTTTGTAAACTCGAACCGAGGCAATAGAAAGTTGCAATGAAGAAAAGAAAAAAGCAGACTGCTGTCATTTTCTTTTAAGGCAACATAGGCATTGTTGTTTGTATTGACAGGAAGTGCATTTATTGATACAGACGGATAACTTCTCACATTGTTTTCCCTTTGAGTGCTGAGTTACCTGGAGTTTACTGTATTTCATGCTTTTTTGTTTAATTGAGAAAATAAAGACCTATGAACACCAAACAATAGCCTACTGGCTAGAAAAAAAAAAATTTAACCAGTATTAATGTGACAGTTTTGCTATTAGGCTTAAAGAATGTACATGCTGCAATAGCACAGGAATTTGTGTAATTTCACTGAATAACCCAGTTAGTAAATCAGCCCCACGGTATGTTTTAGTGATGTGCTGTTGTGTACATGTGACATTATGGTGTTCTTGTCTGGTATGTATGTGTCATTGTATTGTGTGTGTGTGTAGGTTTTGACCAGCCCTGTGTTGCGTATGTGTGACAGTGGCGAGTCACTTTCCTTGGTGCTTGCCGGAGTATGTCACTTCCACAATTTGCTTCGCTGTTTGGAATGGTTCATTTCCAAGTTAACTGGAGTATGTTTGGTTTCACAGTGCAAAAAACTGAAGAGGAGCAAAGTGGCAAATGTACCGAGTCCACTTCCAAGCAAACCAAAATGCACTTCAATCTGCATCAAAGGGTCAAAAGAACTAGGTGTAAAAGTGCCCTTAACCTATCATGAAACCCCTGAATTAATGCAAAGTGTTGTCATGGTAATAAGTAAGACTATTATGACACATTGTCTATTACAGTACTTTAAAACTGTGAACATTTATAGGAATGGTTAAATGATTAACCACTGTCACACAAAATATTTAAACACATTTTAGAGCCAGATTAGCAATAATCTTGAACTACCTTGTTCATTTTAGGAATAGGGGGTAGTGATTCTTTGAAACAAACCATTAGGACCCTATTTTGAAGCATTTGGGAAACAATGAATGTTTACAACTAGTAAGAAACAACTTAGTTGCATACGGGAGCAGTTTAATTATTGCCAATTATTGAAATGACTTATAGCTGAATTGCAACTGCTATGCTTGGCACAAGTATCACACATCCTTGGTCTATTGTAGGATCTCTTTTGAACTTATGCTCTCCAGAATTGAGCTCTGTTATAGCGGATGATACTTTGTTCAAGTTACTAAAAACAGAGATGCAATGTGCTGTCTTGTATAAATATATCACATGTAAAATGGTCAACTACCACAATACACAACTGGAATACATCTACTTTACAGCCTGCCTTGCCACTGTGGCATTATCCAGCAACTTCTTAATATTGTACAATACAAGAGGCTTGACGTTGGGTAACATACCATATGCTGCCAGTAGAAGTACTCTTGTGATACACAGGTGTTGGCTGTGAACGGAGGAGTTGGGAACAGAGAAACCTCAGGATAACCATCATTCCTGTAAAAAATATATCACATTTAGTTAAATATACAGCACTAGAGTTTAGTCAAGCTGTGTTATGAGAGGGAAATAAAAATAACTGGACATGCATTCCTTGAAGTGTCTTGTTTTTTTTTTTTTTTTTTTTTTTTTTTTTTTTTTATGGGCAATAAAAATATCACTCCAGGCTTCAACAGATAAATTTCCTTTGGATGAGATGTAACACCAAGGTCCTATTGCAAGCGACTCAGCAGCAGCAGCAGTTGATTCACCCCCTAGTCTCTGTAAGTCGATACGGATATAAAAAGTCTGCTAAATGACTAATTAATAATTATTTTATTTATGAGTGAAAGCTTTGTGAAAAGGACCCATTATAGAAAAGTTTGCCTAAAACCTAAAAATTCACTTGACCGCAATATGGCAGCTATATTGGATCACACACTAATGTTAAGGTCACTGTCTACAGTGCTTATAAAATCCTGCAATATTAGTACCACAAATGGTACTGTATGATGTTTTAACAGTGTGGCAATAGCACTTTTGTAGAATTACTGCCACAAAAGTGGTTGCATTTATTGGATAATACCGATTTTCCAAAATTATAGAATGCATCTTCTAGAGAATTATGCCAGTGCTAAATTAGCAGATTTGTTTTGTAAAAGTAAAAACAATCTGACTAATATACAGGTTCCTAAATGAGTGAATTACTTATCTGAAACCTTGAAACATTAACATTTTGTTTTCTGGAATAAGTCTGTCAGTTACAAAAGTAGCACTAGAGGATGCTTCAATAACACTCACACATTGTCCTTAAACATCTGGCTGTTTACTGTAAGTACTGTAATGGGTTCACTGATGAGAGATGCGCATTAGCCCCCGTTGTTTGTATTATGTAACACCTACCCACAACTGCCTTGAGGAGTTCTGTACGGACTGTTGTCTGAACCTGGGTAAAAACTACCTGTATTAGATGTACGGGAGCTGCCTATAAAAAGAAAGAAAAGAGATTTTTTTTTTGGTTCACATTTTATTCTGCTCAAGTATCAAATACATTGCAGGGAGAATGTTTTATTGATTTTCACCTGAAATCTAAATATCAAAACCTAATCTGCAACCTTTTACAGTACAGATTATAGATGCATACGCAGTTGAAGTAGTCTCCTCCCATTAAAGGGTTACTTACTGGAAAACATTACATTTCTAAATCCCTATCTCTCTAGTAGTGGGACTTACAGTTTGGCATAGTGGACTCCCAGGTAATACCCTTGCTGGGGAGAAAAGGCTGTATTATTCTAGCTGCTAAGGAGGCGAGTAAAGGCATTTTGGATTAAGCTTTTAATTCAAAGTAACAAAATTAGTTTACTACATTCTGCCACTAGGTGTCAGGTGCTTTACTAAAAATCTCATTCAAAGAAACCAAAATTACAATATGCAGGTGAGTGACTCAGCAACTTTATTTGAACTAAAGCAGGTATAATTAAATCTGTTTTTTATGGAGGCTACTCTTTGAGCCCATGAAAAAAACTGTATCCATTAGAGAAAGAGCAGCCGAAGGGATCCTTCCCTTAAGGAGCAGCAGATGGATCTTCCCTATGGATCCAAAACTAGCCTCATTAATTATCCTGTGACCCTGACATAGGTTAGGGTGTGGGTGTGTGTGTTATAATTATATAATATACATATATATATACTATAATATATATATATATATATATAATATATATATATATAATATATTATTTTAAAAGAACTACAGACCTCCTTGTCCCTGCCAACCACAAGGATAATTCAGAGGATGTCAGTTGGATCATGATAATATAAAAAAATACTGGTTCAACACATAATAACATACAAAAATAACCCACCAAATCTGTACTGGAGCTTGATTGGTCTTCCGTACAAACGGATTCCATTCAGCAAAGCTATGGCGTAAGGCACAGCCTCTCTGTGCTTATAGCAAACAAAGCCATATGATTTCTGTTTTCCATCCTTATCTTTTGCAATGGTAACTCTGGTCAAAGGTCCAGCCTAAAAATAATAATAAAAAAAAAAAAGTGACAAAAAGCAATTATAGGTGCAAACGAAATTGTATTGTCACATATGCAGATAATCTATTCACTATGGCTACATTCTTTGAGATAAACAAATTGCATTAATATGAATTAACAATCCTATACTTCTTCAGTAGAAGTTATCCAATGTTATTATATAAATAACATTCAGGCATCAAAATGTCAATTCTGGAATTATAGTCATAGCAAAGAAAGCAGACATGCACAATGCCTCATCAATACACTTGTCAAGTATATTTCTAATACCCAACTTACAAGAGATCCAGCTGTCAGTTGTATCAACATGCCCATCTACAGATGCTTTTTCTGTTTACAGGTAGCTGTTCTACAGCTTTACAGATTTAGGGATTCAGCCTGTCCAGGTTTTCCATTATTTTTTTTTTTTTTTCGTGTCCAGCTGAACAGTTGGAAAACGTAGTCTGCAGTAGCTGAAGCTGATAGGTCCTGTATCTTGTAACTAGTATCACAAAGACATTTCAATGTTACTGGGCTAACTCTTGCATTACAGATTCACGTATTTTTGAAAATGCAAGGCTATAAATCTATAGATCTAGCTGCTATCTATAACTTCTGTATCCTGGTATTTTTCCTGCAAATCACACGGTCCGATTGCTGCTTCGCTGGATTGAGTTTGAACTATAACACATGACGTGATGGGTACCAGGAAGCAGATGCAACTTTTCATCTGTTGCGCTGTCTTTAAAATATCTGCCTAATCCAAACTGAAGTACAAAATAAAACAGCCAAGTGATTTTCAACAGAAAGGGGAGGGGCCAGTGATAATACAGCACTGCTAGTGCAAGTATCAGGTTAGAAAATTGATTTTAAAACCATGGCTTGCACTCCTATGCTAATGGTATCCATAACATTGCAGTATTCGAAGCTGCTTCTGCCCTGCATATGACAGATGGCAGACTTGGATTAGTCAAACTGATAGTAGGCTGAAAGCAGGTGATCAGTTGACAGGTTCTTCTGTCTACAAAACTGCACAAATTACAATCATAATTAAGCCATTCTGAAGAACAAGCAATGTGGCCGATTTCCACCCCATATTACCCTGAATGAAATTATATGTGGCAGTCATCAAAGAATGGACATTCACTCCTCCAGAGCAAATTAAACACTTGTCACACTTGGCACAGTTAAATGCCACTTTTCTGGGAACCTTGGCTAGACCCCAAATAATTGTGTTTTAAACTTGAAACCCTCATTATCTTTAAAAGGTGGCAGTTCTAGAAGTAACATAAACAAACCCAGATGAGGTTTACCCACATTATTCTAACACACCTCAATAACATGTTTTAACAGCCTATGGTGGGTATATTAGTTGCAACTTAATTTTAATTAATTCCTTTTCAAGACCATCATTATTTTTATAACATTTCTTTGTATGAGCACAGTCAGCATTCAATTTCTGGATACTGAACCCCAGGTTATAAAGATGGAAGTTGGAGGGCTGGATGACAGCAGGCAAATTCACTGGGTTATGCCTTTCACCCAGGGGACCTATTTACTGCACATTCAAATCTGACTTTGGTGATATAAGATAGTCCCCACTGAACACCAGTCCACCATGTCATCATAATGTGCCACAACTGGCAGACTCTACTTGCTGAATGGCAGGGGTGTGCAGGTCAGTCTTCCCCTGCATTTGTGTGTGGAGAAGCTTATAGCACCTGCTGGCACTATACCAGACAATAGCCCTCACATTTCAAGAACACAAGAATCATCCGAATTATAAACGACTGCACTTCTATTTTCAATCCTTTTAATTGATTCAGAATACTAGTTAAACTTTGAATGCATTACTTGCTAATTGTATGACTAAGACGTGTTCAAATGACTAGATATTAAAATCCACTGCAAATTGGTTTTAAAAATACAAGTAAATACAAAACAGCACCTTGCTGGTCTCCATAAAGATTAGAGATATGACGATATTCGGGTCTACAAATTCAAATTAGACATGGTTAAACACGTTGTTCTGACAGCTGCATTCGCATTCACATCCAATAAACGCCTTTCAAACTTGCAAACAATATATGCACCGAACACGCATTTATTTACTCTGGTACATATTTACACAGCAAATTAACACTGGGCACTCCATCACATCACACACAGCAGCAGTACCTGCAAAAAAAGCTCGAATAGTATTTCTTCTTTTACACTGCTATCTAAATTCCCTACAAATATTGTCCTGTCGGCCTCGTTGTGGTTATTAAACATGGTTACATTAAGTTAAATTAAATATAAATAGTTTTTATCTGTTATTCTAAACAATAACACCAATTACGCAGCAAAAGCACTGCAACGCCCCCACCTTCTTCAGCATACCCTCCTACTCGTTTCCAGAGTTACAGCTCCTGCCGTAAATCTGACGAACATTACGACAACCATATAGTTTGCAAAAGTAAAGAGGACGCTGTACACAATCAAGAAGTGATTGATTCAGCGTTTATTGTTTAAGGTTCGGTGCCATTCCAAAGTTCATGAATTTATTTTATAGCTTTATATTAATGTGATTATTTTTTTCTCAAATATCATATCTCAAATATGATAATTATGATGATGCTATGCCACTCTCAGACAGACAACATTGCTGTTTCTTGTATATAATGCTAACAAGACATGTAGGACACAGTAAATAATTAAGCTGCAGTGAGCAATGAAAACACTATTAACGCAATTTTTTACAAGTGTATTAAAACTGTATGTACACTGGCAGAATTTGGACCATACAAGATCAACAGTAGCTAATGGATATAGAACAAGTATTACAATGTAAAGCATTTTTATGCTGGATTGTGCCAAAATATGCCTTCTTTGGTACAGCATTGCCAAACCTGTGCTAGATTATCATCAAATGTGTTATGTACAGATGTTGTTAGCTGTTTTTGTTACAAGGACAACTTGAAAAACATGAATACAGTATGTATAAAACTAGCCTTGTCTGCCCCATCACTTTTTTTGTACTGGCCTGTTGACTAATTAGTCATAGCTTATGCCATGTTTCCATCCGCTATCAGACCGCATTGAAAGTGATTTGAAATCGTCATTTGTCATATTATTTTTTTAATGGCAGCAAAATGGTATGAAGGTAGTTTGAATTGGGTTTATATTAAATGTGTTGTATGTTGCAACTTCATTCTCCACCTCCCCAACCTCCCTTTTATTTGCAAACAATACCCATGATGGCGGGGAAGTGTGTGACTTCATCATGGTCCACCCTGCTGACATTGCCTCGTCGGATCAGTTCCTTTTGTATTAGGCGATGGCTTACTTCTCCCTGAAGTTGCAGGACCAGCAGCCAAGCCTATAACCATTAACATCAAACATAGGCCAGAGGAGCAACCATCAGTCTGACAGTTTTTCAAACGAATAATATGTACTTAGCATCAGATAATAAGGGACAACGCCTTTAAATCAACAAAGATAACTTGATATTCATATTTGCTTGACAATCAGTGAAGTTGTTTCGCACTAAAATAAATAATGACATAATGGCTCCCCCATTTCAAGCAACCTTTATTCGTTCAAAAGCAAACAGACATCATAACATAATGCAATTTGACCTTGCAAAACCATGCAGCATTTTATCACCTGCTTTTCTGGTAGGTACAGTACATGCTGTGCTGGCTATGTGGACATTAAGCTGTGCCTGATTATAACCAGTACCATTGTGCCTCACCTTTCATTATTCAACAAGTACACAATTATAAATCTGCAATTTCTTTCTAAAAATGTATAGCAAAAGATTACTGAAGCATGTATCAGGAGGTATTTTTATTACATATATTGTATAATTTCACAGGGAGAAAGCAGTTGATAATTCATATGTTGCGCAGTAATTATTTTCAGTTGGCCAGTATATTCTCATGTTTCTTGGTTTATTGTTAATTGATTGTTTTTATAATGAAATGAAGGGGTGAACTCATAGAACCAAATACTCCTAAATGGGTAAAAGGCCATTTAGAACAATGCACATCCAACACTGTATGAATACCTTCACATAAATAACTAAGTAGAGCTTAAATAATTCATAGAGAACAAGATAATGGACATTATGGGGCATTTGTTGCACCACCTCAGTTCTTAGATTACTAGTAAAGCTTTGCAGGAAGGGTTATTGTATCTATTGTGTTAAAGGCTCCAGTCACGTTTCAACCTATAGACAAATCCCTCTGGTCTAGGTCCTTGGATACGAAAGACCCCGCTAACCAAATGCCAAGCTAGTGGGCCTCTATTAAAGTGTGCCCTTTCTGAAACTAACTTTCAATAGGGGAATGCAGCTTACACAGTATGATTATATATCATGCATAATACCTGTCAGGATTTTGTGATTGCCTATTTGAAAATCAGTCTCATGTTTTGTATTTTGCAGGAATTACTATTTTAACACAAAGTGTTTCAATTTGACATTTTCTTTTGCACAATCCTAGACGAACTGATCAGAGGTGCTATTGGCAAATAAAATTCAATTTGTGAGAGAAAATCAGTTGTAGAAAAATGTAAGCTACGTGTACACCTTGTACTTTTAAATACTGAAAAAGGTATTTCTACCTCTAGGAATATGAGATTTCTAATTTCAGCTTGGCAACTGAGCCAAACGGGTTCCATGGACAAAAGGAAATAAACAACTAGTATTTCATTATTCCTTATTTGAGCTGAATAGGGAAATGTTTTTTTTTTTTTTTTCCCTTGCATATTAAACACAGTCAGGGTCTGTGTTCCAGGCAAAATCTTATATATCAGCAATACAAAAAAAAAAAAAAAAAAAAAAAACAGGTGACACCAGCAACAAAGGCTTTGCCCACTTTCTTCTGAATGTGGCCTCCAAAAAAAGTTGATTTCCTTATTCGCAGGGAATAAGGAAAAAGGAAATAGACAACTAGTATTTTCTTTTCTTTATTCAAGCTGAATAAGTAAATGTTTTTTAATTGGTGTTTTCACTTAGCAATTTCACAATTTATACTTTTAATTCCAAAAACATTTAAATAAATGTTCACTTAATGAAATATGTCTGCTATCATGTAGTTATTGTAGGGCAGTATTGACACTAACAATAAAGCCGAAACTAAAATACTTAAATTTGCTTCGAAATAAGTTTAAACTGGTTAATAGACTAGAAAGCACTGACAAAATTAGCTCAGTTTTATACAGTGCTGTGGTAAAGTGGTGAGTACATGTAGGTGAGTGCTGAGCGGATTAATCACAGAGACGATTCACAGGTGCAAGGGTGTTTATTAATGATTATGACTAGAGCATTATGGGAAAACCTGTAAACAATAATAATGATGGAAGTGGTACAGTGGCATGTATCACTCCTGTTTGTACTGTAAATCAAACGGGTTTGGCCCAAAACCAAGTCCAGTCTTTTCTCACCCATACAAAACACAGACACAGTCCCTACAGTCCGTGAATTAAGTGCCTGTGGTGCAAAGACAGTTCCTCAGTGAAAAGCATTGCTGTCCTTCATTGTGCTTAATGACTTGAGTGGGGCGTGGTCAGTGACGAGATCAAACGAGTGTCCCAGCAGGTAGTATCTCAAAGTGAGTAGCCCATTTCATGGCCAAACACACTATCGACAACGGAATACTTGCGCTCCCAAGGGAGCATTTTTCTTAAAAATGGGATTTTCTACTCAATTTACCATTTGGGACAGGACTGCCCCCAAACTGACAGATCGAGAATGCCGCAAGGCTGTCGGCCGTACAAGAGCTCAAAGGGAGCTGTCAAACTCTACGGCACCTCTCTCACTGCAAAAAGGAGGTAGGGAAGAAGCGATGCCCAATGTTTTTGCTCTTAATTTACAAACAGTCTCAGCATCAACTTCAGGGTCTGATTAAAGAGTTCCACCAAACTGCCCCTCTGTGGATGATAAACAGACGTTCTGTAGAGATGTATTTTTAGTATTTTGTATACTTGCTGTAACATGTTTGACAAGAAATTAGTTTCATGATCAGTCAATATCTCCTTGGGGATCCCTACTCTCGCCATAATCTGCACTAGTTCTTTGGCTATCGCAGCAGCACTAGTGGACCTCAATGGAACTGCCTCCGGGTATCTCGTTGCATAATCTACCACCACTAATATATGCGTATACCCAGAGTCAGAAGGTAGCAAAGGGCCGACTATGTTCATTGCAATGCGTTCAAAGCAGGTGGAAATAATCAGCAGTGGGACCAAAGGGGCGTGGCGCACTCGACCAGGCGCTACTCGCTGGCAGTCTGGGCATGTGGCTACATATTTTGACATCTTTATTAAGTCCTACCTAATAAAATCAAGCAAATATCCGCTCCCTTGTCTTGAGAAAGGAGGGCACAGGGGTTAGATATTTGTCCCGCTGCTGATAAGGCAACGGGGCGGGGAGAAGCACCTCTACCACAGCTGGGGGACAACCTTGAGGTTGCCTAACGGGGCTGGCTGTCTAGGAGGTCGTTGACCCGGTCCCGGTGGTGGGGGTGTTGGAATAGAGAGAGGAGGTGGTGCTTGGATGCTTCGCTGAACAGGAGCGGTGAGCAGCCCGGACTGGGCTGACACCAGGGAGTCCTCAATCCTCTGCCAGTTTCACGGCTTGGTCCAGGGTTTCGGGATTGTGGCGCTGTATCCATGCTTGGGTCTTGGCCCCAACCACATGGCAAAACTTCTCTATTACAATGGCCTCCCCCATCTGTGCACTTGTTTTTTAGCTCGGGGGTGAGCCAGTGTACCATGTGGTCACAGCTTTTGCGCAACCACCCTGGGGGGTGTATTTAGAGACCTTTTGTACTCCCTGAGCTTCACCCGATGGGTTTTCTCCGTCATATTAAGTGATGTCGTCATCAGCCATTGCTTGGTGTGCTGCCTGTGCTTCACCAATCAGGCAGGGTCCCAACTGACTTGCCCAGAACTGTCGGGGCCATGACGCGGTGGTAGCCAGCCACTCAAATGCCACCAGGTCTGCTTCTTTTATGCGTCCTCGCTTTTGGGGCAGCCATAACGGGTGCTGCTGCTGCTGTTGTGGGCGGTATCATCAGCCCGACTCTCTACCAGCGCCGTATACCGCTTCTCTCTCCATAGAGCAGAAGCCACTGAGTTTTACATTACTGTAGAACCCCTGCAAAATACCACGTTTTCCATTACATACATATCTGGGGGCAAAATCCTTGCAGCAGTACCCACAGTGTCCACATGTTAATTCTGAACACTGTACAATATTCTGCCTTGTACTCCGCTGAAAACATTATCCAATTTACGACGGCTGTTCAGAATAGAGAAATATATGAGATCTGTAATGTAGTACCATGATACAGTATTAAAACAATATTACACAAGTCATGTTAGCTTCCACAGCCCTTCTTTGTCACAAGTAGCCTAGCTGAGTGATGACATACCCTGTTCAATACTGATCACACCAAAAGCCACAGCTGTAAGAAATATCTGAAATCACGTCAAAATAAGGCTTCGTGGCCTGCTTATTTTTCAATAATCTGCATTGCTACAAATATAAGGTAGACAATACTTTTTTATTAAAGTAATTTAGAATCAACTTTCTATTTAGTAGGGTCTTTTAAAGTAGATCTTTACTTATTTTTTAATTGTTGATTTTCTACCATCCCTCATCTTAAGCATATTAACTTTAACTTTCTACACCCTACCCCTCCCGAAACCTCTCCCCTGGCAACTTGATTCAATCTACATGCAAATCATAATGATACCTACTGCTCAAAAGGGAGAGACAGTAAGACGCCAAAGTTAGACAGCTCATATTACAAGTCAACATTTACTGGGCTCACTGATCTTATCACAGTTCTATACAATGCCTGCACATTCACAATTGATAAATAAAAATAAATTAAATTACACATTGAAAGGTAATTACTACAGATAACTAGAAAAGTCCCACTACATATGCTTTTTGAGGTGTCAAACATTCCTCAAGTGCTGATGGAAATGAAACAATGCATTATCATCCTACCCCACTCTGCCAAGAGCATTGCATAGCAACGAGCTATAATTCCACCCAAATGTTATATTGAATTTAATTATTTTCTCTAGACAAGTACACTTAATATGCAGTTTAACTGGCACTGAGAATATTGAAAAGTTGGTTGACAAATACGAATCCTGATCACACCTGTCACACCACCAGGCACTGCTCTGTCCATGTAGAGCTGCTGGCATTGTCACGAAAGATGGGATGGGGCAGAAGACACAGAGGAGCAGGAGCTGCCTCTCCCTTCACCAGAAAGACCAGGACTGGATACTGGCGGTCCTCAGCAGCCCTTGCATAGGTGGGGGTGTTTGTTTCAGTTTATTATTGCAAAGTTTTGGCAATGTGGTCAAACACTGTCAGCTGATCTTTATTAAGATGCTTGAGCATGTCTTCTACTTTTTGTAGAAGAGGTTGTGCCGCCACCTATCTGAATTCAGCCATTGCCTCTGCAGCCTGCAGAGGAGCTAAGTGAACTCGATTTTCAGGTCTTTCTGTTTCAAGCTCAGTGTCCTCTTCAGACTCTGTTCCCTTTTGTTTCTGCTCTACTAGTCTTGTTAACTCCTCATCAGGTGCAGCTATTTGTTGTAGTTGGTCATAGTAGGCCATATCTTTTCGAAGGCTATCCCTACAAGCATGGAAGGCTTCAAAATATGAATGGCACCCTTCAGGAAGAAGATCTGTTCTGTCTTTCCATGGCTTGAAAAGTAGGAGGATAGCATAAAAGTGAATATCCATATTGCCTTCCAAAGCTAGCAAAATGGCTGGATTGTAGTCATTGGTTGTGACTTCTGCAATACTCCGTGGTAGATCATAGTGTCTGCCATGAGGTTTGAGTGCTTTCCGGCCAGCAATGGCCTCAGCCATATCTCAGATTACCACCACGGTTTGTTCTTTTCTGGGAAATCCAAAGCAACAAACTATCACCACCTTGTTTTTGATTTTCTTGGATCTTACACAGTACTTGTTGCATTTATGTTGCTGCCATTTCAGGACACGGTTTCGGAGTACAGGTGCCATCAGGTCATTTGGAATGGTACAGGTGACATGTTGATTAATGTACTTTGCAATTTGTGAGTTGGAGAAAACTCCAATAAGTGGTGCATCTTCCACCCAAAGAAGCATGTGGAAGTGCTGCATTCCATGACCCTGGTACTCTCTGTGCCAAACGTAATGTGTAACTTTCACCAGAGGGCCATTTGGGTGTGTGATAAAATGCAGGATTGCAAGAAACTTGTTGTGCATGAACCGAGATGCACTGAGGATCTCGTGCGACAAGTTCACTGATGGGCATGTTTGCAAACCCTGGTCCTTTCACCTCTTTTATGTATTGTCCCAGGTCAGTCCAGGTCCTTTGTTAAGCTGGTAAAGATTGGCCTGATGCTGCAGGCGAAAGATATATTGCTGATTCAGCCTAAATTGCATGTGGCATGACTAAAGCCGAGCTTTGACAAACTCTGTTGGATTTAAACAGGGCGTCCGTTCAGCATGCATTCCATGAATTCCATGAGCGTACAAGTCTGAGAAACACAGTAGGTCTATTTCCCCCAGTCTTCCAGAGTGTCAGCCTGTATGTGAAGCATTTGGTAAAGATCAGTAGCTGTACCTTTCTTTCTTACACATTGTAGTGGATGCATTGTATAATTGTGGTAAATAACAGCTTCAGCCGGTTGAACCTTACGTAGCAAAGGTTCTTTGGGGTGAAGTTTTTCCTTGGTTGTTTCCTTTCACAGTGATTTCATCGTCATCATCTTCACTGTCAGAATAACATTGAAAGTTTTGATTAGTAAGCAAGTTGACAGAGTTTTGTGGCAAGAGGATGTCTTTTTAGAAAGGATTGATTTCCTTCAACTTCCGTAAAGCATTATGCACTTTATTGATACACACAATGTCTTCCCAAACAGTTTTGGACTTTGTTGGTGCACTGCATACCAGGATGTGGAGTTCCAAGTCATCTGGCAAGGCTTGTTTTGGCAGGGGCAGTTTGCTCAGTGTTTCTTGACGAGCTGGCTGTGGCTCATTATGCTGCTGATTCTGCTGCTTTGTGTTACAGACAGTTGCACGACGGTATTCCTTAATGGGCGGATTTTGTTCTGAATATTCTTTTACAAATCCAACAAAACAATCCAGACATTGCAGGTCATGGTGTTATGTATATTTTTCTCAGGGCCAAATGAGAGTATACAGATTCCTTTGTGGCCATGACTAATTAAAACAAATATATTACCACTAAGATATACACTGTATAGGCCTAATCTCAAAACAGCATGGCTAAATATTTAAAATGTAATATTTAAAATAAGTAGGCAACCATTACTATTTATTTTTGATCAAAAGAGCCACCTTCACAATATTAGGAATCTGTCATCTACCTAACCTAGCCTACCTTATATAACAAATGTGTCAGTTTCACTTACTTTTTTAAGTACGGTCGATAACGCATTGCTGAGTTTGTTGCGCTCATGTATCAGGTGGAGTCTGGCATGATCCAAATACAATTAAAACAGCAGGTGGAGGCGTGAAATAAATATATTTATAACTTATGCAATTATTGAAATCGCAATTTAAAAAAATCAGTCGTAACAGTGCGTCTCAGGTGCCTTATAGAAAAGTGAAAGAGCAGCACACTGCACTGGCATGGTGTAATGGAATCAGAGATGAAAAGTTCTGCTAGGTGAGAATAGTAGTGAGTAGCTGGAGAGCGCAGTGACCAGGGAATTTAAGACGAGCAAAGCTGCTGGCATCAATAAATTAAAAGTAAATCAGCTCATTTTTGCTGTTTTTAATCTACTATTTGTTATTGTAAACAAGTAAAACCAGTTCTGTAGTGGTAAATAAAAAGGGGGGTAAATGCCCCTGTTTGGTGGAATTGAACAGATAAACATGAACAGATACATTGTTATTGTCTCTTAGCAAACAAGAGCCCCGCCATACAGTTATTTGCACTCTCAGGTGCTGTTCACATGAAAAATCACAGACCCGATGGTGCGCTTTACTGGAACAATTCCGTGATCTTTCTTTTGTGTGCAAGGATGAAGGCTACTAGCACTGCCATGCAGGTCCTTCGCGCCTAATAACGAACATTGACAGAACATTAACAACCAATCACAGAACACACACACATACACAAACACACTGTCCAGTGGCCACGCCCCCCTGCTCACACAATAGTTCTGACTAAGGTCTCAGCTGACAGTCTCACGCGCAGGAACACCCAGAGTGTGAGCGGAGCGGAGTGAGCTAATTGTATATGGAGCGGGGGAGCGGAGCGGTGTAGTTCCTCAAGTGGACATTTCCAGCCCGCTCCTGTACAGCCTGTGCACACTAACCATTCATTTTCCAGTTTCAAACCACAATTAGGCACTTATGTTTTGCAGAATTGCATTTTTTATTTATTTGTATATTCAATTTATTTTATTGATTATATATATATATATATATATATATATATATATATATATATATATATATATATATATATATATATATATATATTTGTTAGGTATACAAATTAATTGCTCTGGATAAAAGCATCAGCCAAATCAATTAATATGACATATTTTTCTGGCTTGCTATTTATTAATTTATTTATACATTTATAATATAAACATTAATTTCTACATTTATTTAAAAAATATTTATTTCTAAATGTGTTTATTCCTCTATGTATTTTTAAAATCATTTATTTTTACCTAATAAATTATTCCTTTATTTTTAATTAAACGAGTTATTGCCATTACCCTGGTTCCCTGAAAGAGAATGACAACCATTACCGAATGGGAAGAGCCCTCTCTGACCGACAATCACTGAGCATATATATAAAAGCTGCCCTATCAGGGTCCTGTGGAGGGGGATGGGGGGGAGGTACCAGGGATACGGTAATAATAACGTTCCCTTTCAATGGAATGACAACCATTACTGAATGGGAAGCTGTACCAAAGCTGTCGTGGCTCCAGATTACCGACAGTACAGCCTCACATGACGCCTAAGGGCATGTCGCCTGCAACACCAAAGAGCCCAGAGAGGGTCTCGCTTGGTTTGCAACATCAAGGCGGTAAAAACGCACAAGTGGCCGACTACTTGTCCATGTAGCAGCATTACATAACTCGTCTAAGGAGGTGCCATGAAGGAAAGCCCACGAAGTTGCCTGGCCCCTGGTAGAATTGGGCCAGAATGTCCCCCGGTAACGGGGAGTCCGTCTGTTCATACGCCAAGCATAAAGCATCTGCCACCCAGTGTGCATTAGACGTTGCTTCGATAGGGCCTGGCCTCTAGAGTGGGACCCATAGCAGACAAACAATTGGTTGGACTGTCTCCAGGACACTATCCTATCCAGGTAATAGTGCAGAGCCCAAACTGGGCATAGCGTGTGCTGTCGACAGTCCTCCTCTGACTCGTGCGGGGGAGGTCTGAAAGTTTCCAAAACCACTGGTTGGTTAATATGGAATGGAGATACCACCTTTGGCAAAAAGGCTGGATTTGTTCTTAATGTTACCTGCGAGTCATTTCCAGTGAAAGCCATACATGTATCATCGATGGACAGCACATTAAGCTTACTTACTTGTCAGGCTGTACTCGTAATGGCTATTAAAAACGCCACCTTCAATGAAACAGGGCGCAGTTCTGCTGACTCCATGGGCTCGATTTGGGGACCTATAAGGACCCGCAGTACCAGTTTGAGATCCCATTTGGGGACCATACTTTTCATGGGAGGACGAAGCCTCCGAGACCCTTTAAGAAATTGCACTGCCAGGAAATGTGCCCCAGGGGACACAGAGTCAATTTTGTCGTGGCACACTGATATTGCTGCCAGGTATGCCTTCAAAGTGGATGCTGATTTTCCTGAGCCAAACAGGTGTTGTAACAAGGTTAATATCGTCTCAACAGGGCAGGTTACAGGAATGTGACCTTCGGCAAGGCACCAGTCTTGGAAAACTTTCCATTTGTACGAGTACTGGGCTCTAGTGCTCGGCGCCCTAGCAGACTGTAGTGTTTGTACCACTGCATCTGGCAAACCTTGTCTGAATAGACGGCTCTGTTCAACGGCCAGGCCGAGAGTTGGAGCTGGGCTGGTGCCATAATAACTCCTCCGCTTGGCTCAGGAGGTCCTTGCGCAGCGGGAGCTGCCACAGCTGACCCGACAACAAGTCGGAGAGGAGAGCAAACCAGGGGCGTCTTGGCCATCTGGGTGCAACCATCAAAACCTGTGCTCTCTCCACCCTGATCCTCTCTAGTGACAGGGGTAATAATGGTAGCGGAGGGAACGCCTTTGGCCAGGGGTGATCTAGCGCGTCTATCCCAGGGGTCCCCAGTCTCTCTCCATGGAGAACCATAGGGGGAAATGAGTGGACTGCTGTGGCAAAGAGGTCGACTCGTGCAGTACGAAACCACTTGAGGATGCAGCCTCCATTCCAAGATGTCTGGAGCTCTTCTGGACAGGAGATCTGCTACTTTGTTGTCCACACCGGGGAGGTGAACCGCCCTGATGGAACGCAAGTTTCTGTGCATCCAGGACAGGAGTCTGTACACTGCGTGGTGAAGGCCCTGGGAGCGCAAGCCACCTTGATGGTTTATGTAGGCTACCACTGTATTATTGTCCAGACCTGCACATGTTTGTGCACCAACTGCTGGCGAAAATGAGAATGCCAGGTTCACTGTTTGCAGCTCTTGGGCATTTATGTGCGCTTGCTGCCAATGTCCCTTCCATTGACCTATTATTCCACTCCCATTCCAGACCGCTCCCCAGCCCAGGTTGGAGGCATCTGTAGTGATCACTTCCCTTCTGTGAGGGGATCCGAGGGGAGATCTGAGGCACAGATTGCCAGGACAGAGCCACCACTCCAGTGTCTTCTGGCATTGTCTGGAAACTCGCACCAGCCAGTACCGATCTCGGACCGGGTGCACTTTGAGCATATTTACCCAGGCTTGAAGCGGGCGCATTCACAGCACCCTTAGTGGAAGGATTCTTGAGGTGGATGCCATCAACCCCAACAACCTTTTGATATATTTTGACATGTAGGAGAACGTCCTCTCTGAATAGGGAGAGTGTGGCCTCCATCGACCGAATCTTGTCTTCCGACAGTGAGGCAAGCATGCTCACAGAATTCAGTTTGATCCCCAGGAACACTGTGGACTGAGACTGTACGAAGTTGCTCTTCTGTTGATGTATTGAGAGCCTTAACTTCGTCACATGATCTATGACCTGTTTTGTGTGCGCCTCTGTGCGTCTTTTGGAATGCGCGCAAACTAGCCAATGTCCTGATAGTTAACCTCTTATGCCCCAGACAATCCGCGGGGGGGGGGGGGGGGGGGGGGGGGGGGGGGGGGCGTCTTTATTATTTTCTCATTGATGTTCATTGATTTAGATTATTGCATGGGAGTGTTTAGCAAACTTTTTTTTATATTTCCATGATTACAAGGAGTGATGCTACTCACCTAGAGACAGTGTAGGTTTCTTAGCCTTTCAAGATAAGCTGTCTGCTTGCTCCAACAATCACTCACTCAGTTCCTTTGTTTGCAACATGTCAATAAAAGTAAAGACGAAAGGAACTGAGGTGTTTTCAGTCTGGCAGCCTGATTTAGAGCAGCAAAGGTGTCTGCAATCTCATTATTATTATTATTATTATTATTATTATTATTATTATTATTATTATTATTATTATTATTATTATTGTAGACATTTAGCAGATGCCTTTATCCAATAATCAACACATGTTCACCTGTCAGCAGTGCTTGAATGAGTGTAACCACTTTATTTTGAAAAAAAAAAATCTCATTATTTTGCTTCTTGACATTTACATACTTTCAAGCAAGTGAGTAACAAAAATACAGCCAGGTACTGAAAACCAGAAGGTAACCTCCCTTTTAGATCTTGCTCAAGAAACTAGTGTATGACTGGCCATAAAGATTTACACAATATTCATTTTTGGAAAGGTTTAGGGACCCTTGGGCCTAGCTTTGTAAAAACTCATGTAGAATTTGATCCCTTTATTCAATCAGTTTCAAATTTTTATCCAGTATAGTAGACATGTTGGGGAAGCACTGGAGAAAAAATGATGATAGAATATAAACAAATGAAAAGCATATCTTGTTTTTTATGTTTTGTTTTTTTCTGGATATCTCCTTCCAGTGTGATACTGAGTAAGACTTATATCAAATCTGAGTCCTAATGGCCAGGGGTTACCTTGAATTCAAGCCCTGAACCATGCGTGTGCTGTCTATACTTTGGAAGATAATGTAATTTATGTAAGGCCACAGCCCTCCAGGCGGAAATTGCCTGTGGGAGGCTGGGGGTTTATCAGATTAAGGATCCGAATACCCCACAGCCTGAGTGGAGCCAGTGCTGCATCCATGCACTTTGAAACACTAGCATGCAGCATGCAGAATTCGTATGCGTTGTCTTGAAAGGTGAAGCGCAGATGCTTTCTGTGCGTGGGACGGATCGGGACATGGAAGTAAACGTCTTGCAGGTCGATCGATGTGAACCAGTTGCCTGGTTGGTCGGACTGGAGGATACGCTGTGCTGTCGACGTATTGAACTTCCTCTATTTGAGGAACAAATTGAGGACCTTGAGGTCCAGAATAGGTCTGAAACTACCGTCCCTCTTGGGCACCAGAAAGTACCTGGAGTAAAAGCCGCTGAGGGCATTGATTAGATCTACCAAGCACACAGCGTTCTTCTGTAAAAGATCGTCGCTCTCCTGTTGAAGGAGCATCGTGCTTGCTGGTTCGACGGTGGAGAGGAGCACTCTCTTGAAGGGTGGCGGACCTAAGCAGAATTGTAGAGTGTATCCGTGTCTCATTGCAGGAGTCCTGGGTGCAGCCTTGCCATCTGTCATTGCCTTTGGTCAGTCTGGTTGTAACGGGGGTTGGTGGCAGCAGGGGCCTCTCAGGGGCGGTCTCCCTTCAGCTTTGGAGGGGGCGGGTCTTTCTTATGCCCTGGCCTCGGTCTCCAGCCGAAGAACCGGTTACCCCCCTGGCCGGCGGTGGTCCCTTGTCGCTGGCTGTTCCTCTGCCTACTTGTCTGTTTTGTGGTACCGGGTGGTGTTCAGACACCTTTGCCCCAGCAGGCTGTGAATGCCACCTTGGGCACTGGTGGTAGGCCCAAGCTGTTTTTTTTTTTTTTTTGTGGTCGTTGTGGCAGATTTTTAATTAAATTTGACAGTAAAAAAACGACACATCAGCCAAATTCGGATAAAGAAAGCACGAAGCAAACTGTGACCCGTCTCAGTGAAGTGAGAGAGAAAATGGCGATATGCTACTGTGAGGATGTCCCTCTTCAGCAGGAGGCACAAACAGGAAAAAGACCATTTCTAGAATCAAGCAGAACCTTCAATTTTTCAGCGAAAGCTGGTTAGGCATTCATTTCTAAAGCTTACATCCATGCATTTCAACAGCGCAGTGGCACAGCGGGCTAAGGCTGTGTGATCTTTAAGGGAGTCATGTTGCAAGTTCAAACAACGGTATTTTAAAAAGAAAATAGTATTATTTGTGCGATATGTGCTGTTTTAAAACATAAATACATTGTTCCCTTTCAATTCGAAGATGGCCACCAAACAGTTATGGGATACACTCTTGCCTAGTGGTAGGTGTCACTGAGCTCCTATGTCAAAACTGCCGATAGGCCCCCTTCCCCCAGTGACCCCCTCGGTCCCGCCTCCCTCGTCTTAACCGTCACGCAGGGGAAGAATAATCCTCTTTCACTTCTCACACTAGTAAGGTAAGACCTCTGTGTTGCACTGAGCCCTGTCTTATAAAAAGTGTCGCGTAAGCTACTGCTAGTTCCCCTGCACTTACTTCGGAGAGCGCTATTACTCCATGGGACCGGGCTTGCCTTGTTCCTGTTGTCAAGTTTGCCCACCAGCCGCCTGCGGGATGCGGTTGGGCCTTGTTTTGATTGTAGCTGAACGCTTCCCTGTGCTCATGTAGAGCGCTAGCCGCTCCACGGTTGCTTTCGTCATTAACGGCTATATACTCCTCACCGAGGCTTCCCTCGTTGTTGAGTTGAGAAGTAAACGGGCTACGTGGGCCTTCACCTTGGTGTAGGTCGCTCAAATCAATAGACAGTGCTCTCCCCTGTCTGTCCTGTAATATTGGACTGTTTTTTGTATTTTAAAAAACGTTTTTATTACTGTGTATGTAAGTCTCAACCACTGCGGCTTCGGCCCTGTCCCCCTGTTGTATGCTACGCAGTGCTCAGGCATGAGACCATGCAGTCAGGGTAGGCACCGTGCCTAGCTGCCCAGATATTTTTAATACCACGGTGCACAAGACTCTGCCTGTGCTACTTCGGTACCACGGTGCCCACTGTTACTGTACCCATAAATAGCCTAGTACTCCAGTGCGGCACTGTACTCGGTGTGCGCGATGCCTGATGCCGCACAGTAATCGGTACATATTAGACCGGTGCTCTGTGCATGCGGTGCTCTGTGCACGTGGTGCAGATTAGACTGGTGCTGCACGTTACACGCGGTGCTTGGTGTACACGGTACTCTGTGCTTTTTACCCAGTGCCACGCTATTCCTGGTGCCCACAGTGCTCGGCACATGCAGCGCACATGGTGTTACAGCGCAGTGGTTGCTAACCCATCGCTATGGCTGGTAGGGCTGGCTTCCATGCCTGCATGCCCGGTGGAACCAATATCCCACAGGAGGACAGGCACAGCACGTGTGCGCAGTGCCTAGGCCCCACTCATGCCGCTTCAGCCCTAAATGGTGCCTACGACATCTGCACGGCTCGTGAGCCACATGGAAAGAGTCATGCAGACGCGTTCTTCGTCCCCCGTAGCGGGCCCCTCCCACTCACACCTCCCGATGCCAGGTCATAGAGCCCCTCCGGGGAGATGTGTTCAGGCTTCCGTCTCTACCTGCCGCCGCTCCCCATCGCCTCCGGCTAGATGGATGAAAAAGTCCTGGCAGGCACGGGATATTATGGATATGAAAGCTCAGATCAGTCGCATGATGGAGCTTTTAGAGAGGCAGGCCCTACTGGCTTCGGCTGTGGACCCCTGTGTGACTGTGAGCCGGTCACAATCTCTGTGCCGCCCCCTGACCCCTCTTTCTGCTCAGACAAGGACGCGCTTTCCATCGACGCCTCATGGGGTGAGTTTGCGTTCCCTCCGGATATGGAGGTCGAGGCAGAGCCTGAATTCCAGACTGATATGGCCCCTAATTCCAAGGCTGCCTCTGTTACTATCGTGCCACCACTGGTAAGGTCCGTGCCCGCGCTTATGGGGTGCCCGGCGGCGTACCTGTAATTCCCCTGGAAAGCAAAACCAGAGCCACGCCGTTCCGTCTTTCGACCGAATGATGTGGCTCCCCGAGCTCAACCTTTCCCAGTGTTCCCCGATTTTATGGAGGAGGTGTGTTCCTCTTAGAACCACCCTGCTACAGTGCCGGCACAATTGAGACATACTTCTCCTCCGGCCTCGCTGGAAGGGACGGAGAAGCTGGGCCTGGACGGGTTTCCCCCTGTGGACTCCACCATTGTGGCCTTGGTTAAGGCTTCGCCGGTGGGAGGTATGCCCAAGGACCCCATGTGCCCTAACCTGCATTGCAGGATGACGGAGACACACATCCATAGAGCCTATGTGGTAGGAGCCCAAAGTACGCGCCTAGCGAACATGTCCAACATGCTCATTGCATAGCCGGACGGAATTTTGCGTATTGCCCCTCTCCCAGAGCCGGTGGCAGCAGAACTGCGACTTCTAAGCCTGGCGGGCCTAGTGGTCGCGCGCAGAGAGCTGTGGGTGCCTGGCGCTGATAAGACTGTGCTTTTGGACACTCCCATATCACCAGGCCACACCTTCGTTCCAGCAGTGGAGGAGATCCTTCAGCAGAGTCTTCGGGAAAGTGAGGCGTCGAGGCAGGTAGCAGCGTTACTCCCTCCTCCCGCTCCGGCGAGGTCGAGCTGCAGGGACCTGGCACAGACACGTACAGTCACCTGGACGGTGCTGGTTCCCACAGCCCCGCCAGGTGACCTTAGGCACCGCCTACAGACCTCATCTCAGACGAGAGGCAAGACCCTCCCTCAGCATGGTGGACGTGGCCGTAGCCAATCCACACAGCAACAACCGCAACGGCAGTTCCAGGGTTTCCACCCTAGACACCTGCCCATGCTAGCCCCGCCCCAGCCTCAGCTGCCCTGTCAGGGCCCCTGAAGGCTGGCAGCCTCAGACCCGACGTGTGGGTGATCGCAACCGTACAATAGTTACGCGCTTCAGTTTCGCTTGGGATCCCCTCCTTTTCGTGGCGTCACGACTACGTTCGTAAAGGACCCGCATCAGGCCGTGCTGGACGTCTCGTAGATCCATTCATCTCGTAGATCCATTCATCTCGTAGATCCATTTGTCTCGTAGATCCTACCTCTCTCGGAGAGGGTTTCTACTCGAGATACTTTCTGGTACCGAAGTGGGACGATGACTTTCGGCCCATCCTGGACTTGCGGTTTCTAAACCAGTTTCTAAAGCGGAAGGGGTTCCATATGCTGACTCGTCACACACTCCAGTCTATCCGGCAAGGTGACTAGTTCACCATGGTGGACTTACAGGACATGTATTTTCATGTTCCCATTCGTCCACAGCACAGGAAATATATCCACTTCGCCTTTCAGGGCAACATGTACGAGTTTCTGTGCTGCCGCTCGGCCTCTCCCTAGCTCCCCGTACATTTTCAAAGTGCGTAGACTCTATCCTCGCCCCCTTGCGGCTGCAAGGAGTCGGAGTGATGAATTACCTCAACGACTTGTTGATGTGCTCCCAGTCATGGGAGGGAGGGGTGGCCCACACTGCGCTAGTGACAAAGCATCTACTGAGGCTGGGCCTCACCATCAATGATGCTAAGAGTGGGCTGACACTAGCACAGTGCATAACGTATGTGGGGCTCTGGCTGGACTCCACCACGATACGCGCATAGCTGTCGGACCGCCTCTCTCTGTTTCAGCGTGGATCGAAGGTGTCACTTGTGCCAAAGACTTCTGGGTCTGATGTCAGCAGCAGTATCAGCCATCGAGCTGGATTTATTATGTATCATCCCGCTGCAGGCTTTGGAGACGGCTAGCGCTGGAGACGGCTCCTCTCCCTCTGGCTCTGGAGGCAAAACCAGCAGGCATTCTTCCTCTGCTGGTGGAGATGGGAGCTGCAAGTCGTCTCCCTTCAGCCCAATGAGGATGCAGGTAGACGTGGCTCCTCCCACTTGGAATGCAACTTGCTGGGGCAGTCCAATATCGGCAGCCAAGTAATTGATCACCACGGCTGCCGGGTTCACAAAGGGCACTGGGTAGAAATGTTGTTCCCAGCGTTCCCAATGTTCCCAGTCTCTGGCCCACAGCAGGTCAACAACCAGTGGGAGGTCCTCCCCACTCCACTCCGGGTCCGACACCCAGTCCAGCATCTCCTCAGAGGACGGGAAAGGCTCTGTCTCCTCCCTCCTGGGCTCTAGTTCCTCCTCTTCTTAACTGCGGAAGGAAAAGTGATGCCGCTGTTCACAGAGGGGGCACACCGGCTACGGCTGGTTATATCGCCCTGGGTTCCTAGCCTTCAGGCAGAACTCCTCTGTGTCCTCCTCCTCCTGCAGTTGTTGCTGCCCCTTTCCTCTCCCACTACTTTTCTCTATTTCTTTATTATTATTTAATTTTTTTTAATTTTTATTTTTCCCACACACCAAAAAAAAACGGCCTCCCCCTTATTTTTCCCCCAGAAACTGCAGTCCCTGCTCTGGTCTGCGTCTAGGAGGCGCTGGTAATCCCAGTTCTGACACCACGTGTCACAATGACGGCTGGATTGGGGGACGTCAGACCAGAAACAGGAACCAGGAAATAAACAAAGAGTGGAGTTCGGTGAAGTTGAGCGAATGGTCTCGCTCAGCATTTAATAATGAACAGACGGACAGAAAATAAAAGGTTGCAAGACAAACAAAAACACAGGACACTGCACATTCGCCAAATTAAAGAGACAAACAAAACGGACTAACACTAAACAAACACGGTGAGCTGATATTTTAAACTATTATTACTATTATTAGTATTTTTACCTCCATCTCCAATCCCGTTCTCCAGTCACCGAACACACAACATACAACAAAAAATACACATAGGGATGGGCACTTTGCCACAGTCCCATAACGATGTTTGGTGGCCATCTTCTCCAAGTTGAGAATCAGAATTTTACCATGATAAGAATATTTTCTAGCACATGTTTGGCTACCTTTTATGGTGTTAACAAACTCTTTACATTTTAGTATGACATTCAAAAATATTATTGCAATACATGGATTGGATTTTAATTATTACAGGGAACACCTCAATGCCCCAGTGTCTATACTGGTAATACAGGTTCATTGTTTAGTATATAAGGGTTTTTTTTTTACCTTTTCATACAGATGTCCTAATGAATAGGTGTCATGTTTCATGCAGCCTACACATTCATAAATGACTCTGCACATTGTTTCATCCTGTTTTTCAGGACCTTAGCTGGCCTGTTTTCTCCAGTTTTGCAGTCATGAGTTATAAAATTGCACACTGTTTACCATTACTACTCTACCCAGACATTTTATTTAGACAATATGCCTCAGTATTGTATTATCAAAAAAAAAGACAAAAAAAAAATAGTAATACAGTTAAAAACAGTCTATAGATTTACACATAGAATGGGAATTTCTAATGCTATTCAAAGTTAAACCATTTTTAAACTTATTATTACTGGCTTGGTTTTTTATTGTTGAGGGCATTTAAAGAACAAGATACATCTAAAAAGTATAGCCCTCAAGACCATATAGTACAATAATATTGTAAACATTAATTTTTTTGTTTCCAAAACATATCAGCAATACCACAGTATGTGTAATATGTTAGACTCTGCATGTATATGAATAGTGTGAGTGTAGAATATAGTTTACCAGATTTGTGTTAGGGCCTGTTTTCTGCCATATTTACTCACATTTTTTAGGTGACATGAGGAATGGATATGCCACTGTTGCCATGCAACTACAGTAGATGTTTTCCTTCCACTGTGTGGCATTCTCTCGGTACAAGAAGGGCATGACCATTCTTAAACTGTTTTTTTTTTTCAACAGCAAAACCATAAACTTACACAGTGAATGCCAGTTAATAAAATTAAACCAAAGATGGAGACTAGTACTGCAAGAGAGGTTGCAGAAGGAAAAAACAGACATCAGGAAGTACAAGGTAACTGTTTCATCTGACTGCTGTTACTGCAATGTTCAGAACACTGCATGGTTTCACTTTTACAGCTATTTGTTTCTTTCACAAGAAACATGCTTGCTATGCTTTATTTATAAATAGCTTTTTTTTTTAAATATCAGTGACATTCAGAATGTTTGCATGATATTTTAAGTGCTGAACAGAAATTTGACTTGAAATAATAGTGTAATGCAGTTATTATTATGATAGAGTAGTATTGAGTAAATCTACAGTATGATAGAAATTATATTACCACTAGTAGCATGTTGTGTAGTTCTGTATAGCCAATAAAATATGTTCAGCTATGTCATACTATTTATCAGTTTTCAAGGTTAAAAGCACTAATATGATTCATTTAAAATGCCCCTTTCCTCTATCGTTAATCTCACTATTGCCAGTTGTTTAACTATGATTCCTGAGATAGAATTGCAGTTCATGAAAGCCAATTTCATTCCAACATGGTTTGGAAGTGTGGCCCATTTATGAAAGATTGTTTTACCATTATATATAACTGCCCACCATTAGCAATAAAGTGACACATGTATGGGCAGTGTAGTTGCTTACAACTGGGTTCTGAAACAACTAAGTGGTGCAAGTTGTTACTAGCAACAAAGAGTGTGGCCTGATAGACTTGAACCCATATGGTGGTGCTATGTAGATCGAGATTTGAGGTTTTTTAGTATGCAATGCAAATGTAATGCATAACTTTAAATAAATTGAATACATTTGTGTAGAGTTTGGTTGAAAAATAAATTGGCCTAATGTAGAAACATGGTGAAACAGTGCTGTGGCAAAGTGGTAATTAGTAGCAGGTGTATATCAGGTGTGGTGCTGGTGCAGTAATCCCAAGAACAAACAGACAACAAAGTACAGGTGAAATTGTTTGTTTTTATTTTTATAATCCAATGGTCTGATGACCAGCCAGTAAATAATACAGAGCTTGCAATACACAACAATGTGTATTGCGCAGTGGTGAAAAAGGGTTGCAGTCCCATAAATAATCACAGTACTAACACACACAATTAGACACACACACAATCACAAATCCAAAGTGAGTGCTCTCAGTGCTTGTGGGGAAGTACAAACAATACATGCTATAGTGGTGATAACAATTCAGTCGTGACTATGGTGTAGTGTCGTTCCAGGTAGTGCTGACCCAAGGTGAACAGCTTCAGAGATGTGTCAGCCGTCTAGTGAATTTACAAAAACAAAAGACAACTACTAACAGCGACAAAACAAACAAAACCCTCACAAACTCTTTTTCTCACAAACTCTCCCGGTCCTTCCAGTTCCTTGTATCTCTGAAACAAGCGAAGGAAAAGATTTACGGCCCTTTTATGTTATCACGGGTGACCCCTTGGTAAGCGATTGCAGCTGCCTTTATTACTTGCAGCTGCTACCTCGTTTACCCTCCAGGTCAATACGTTCCTCCAACGGAGTCTCGTCTTCTTCCAGGCTGACCGACTTCCTAACCAGCCCATCCAAAGACTTCCCCTTTCGCTACTTAGCACCCTCACAGGTCAAACTCATATATATTTCTGTCACAAGTACCTACACGTCTTGTGAGGAGCTCATACAAAACTAGAACAGTGTTTTCTATTTTTTATTTTTTTCTGTTGCATCATGTTTTTTTCTGTCAGCTTGGTTCAAAATATACCTCCAAGTTTTTTTTTAACTTTACTGTGCGCTATTTACAACTTTACTTAAAACCTGTTTCATCACACCAATGTCCTATTCACAAGCTTTCCACAAAAGTGTAAGACATGTCCTGTGCCATTAATATTACAGTATTAATACCAAACAAACACACATATTAAACAGTAGTTTGAGAAAACAGTAGAATGCTACTGTATTCTTTTCATAATGAACCTTAATATTTGTATAAATAAGAACTTTTACTCGGCATATCCAGCATTCCTAACATTTCTGTGTTGTTAATACCTTTTCAATTGACAGTATATCTGTAGATTTATATACATTTTTTGTGTGAGCGAGTGTGTGTGAGATGAATTTTCTGGTTAATCGTTGCAATAGTAAATGGTTTGTTTTTTAATTTGTTGTTTAATGTTTAAACTTTTTCAGACATACTCATGGTGTAATTTTGTCCTGTAGCTAGTGTAAACATGTAAACACGATAGTTTGCTTTTTTATTTTATACAGCAGATACTGGTGGGGGTGTAGACTGCTGTGGATGGATCCTGGTAATCTTTTCCATGTTAATGATCCTCGTGACTTTCCCCATATCCATCTTCTTCTGTTTTAAGGTAAGAGCATTTTGCTTCCTATTTCCAACATTCAAACTGAAGAACTAGTTTATCCTTGCAAAACAACTGTAGATTAATTCTCAGAATGATTCTGTGGATAAAGGCTGGGCAAATGGAGGTCATTATCACAATGCTACAAATAGTTAAGAAGTGGGGATTCCACAGGGAAAGTTGCATTGGCACTTGTGCAGATTGGTGTAGTATCACACACTACCAGCGACTACTGACCAGGGTTTTGTAACCTGCTCTAGGAATTGCTGTGGTGAGGGAACATAATTGCACCTTCTACATTGTGAGTCACATTCAGTTAAATTACACCTGCTCTAAAGCAAGACAAAACTGCTATGGTGAAGGTGACTGTACATTTGTTTTTCTACAGTAGTCACAGATGTCAAGTACTGTTTCCAGTTTTAATCCACATACATTAAATCCATGTCTCACGTAGAAAATCATTTTTTGGCTTTCGGGTTGTACTTGGTTTACTTTACTTTAAATCTCCATGATCAATTTTAGAGCAGTGAGAGACGTAAAACTATCAATAATTACGGAAAATACCGACATTGCCCCCGAGATGCACAAAGTTTACTAGGGGACGTGACGTTACTAGGGGAACACATACCAGGAACAACTGAGAGATACACATGGCGTCAGACTGTGAAATCCATCATTACGAATTTCTCCGGCATTTTGAGTAGTCTGTAAAAAAAAAAAAAAAAAAAAAAAAAGAAAGTGTGGGGAGGAAGAATAAGTGATTTGAGGCCCGATTCCGAACTGTTTTGAACCTCCAGCAGAAGAAAATAACCACGCTGGCATGAGGAATGCAAGCGACACACCCCCTTGCCTGCGGGTCGGCAATTCTGAATATTGGTCTTGTAATTAACCCCGGCTAGCAGTTCATTTACGGCAATAAAACAAACAAAAATGTGTATTTCTGGATTTGGTTTGTTTTACCATTTATATCTGGCAATTATAGTGATATAGTTTATGGTTCTTGTTTTCACCCAGTGACGTCACAGATGTCAAGATTCTAAATAAGGGCTTTTTTGCGGAAGCACTCAAAACGAGTTTTAGATTGTAAATTTCTTAGTTACAGCTCAAAAATATAAATTATATATACATTATTATAGTTTAGTTTAATAAAATATAATCAGATTGTAATGTGAAATAGGTGACATATGGACTGTAATTCAGCATAAGTGACACATAGAGGTGACACACAGCTTTTGGAGACTCCACATGAACATGGCTTACACTGATTTTGGCATTGCAATTTGGATGAATACAGAATACCAGCTCTGCCTGTTGTAATACTGTAGTCATACACTTGAGCCAGATGCTGCAAAGCAGCCCAAGCCATCACATAGCACAATATCAACAGATAGTTTGTCTTCCATACACAGAAGGGAACCACATGATTTAAGCCATGCTCTCATGACTCAACCTAGTCTTCCCATAAATACTAGGCGAGCCACTTGGGACCCCTTGGATTAATGCAATCTTAGTAAGATAGTTTGGTTCTTGTACAAATAGCAGATTCGATTGTACTGTACTTGTAATGTCTCATTATAATAGCAATTGCATTTGCCAAGTATTGTGTTAGTTGACTTACATTCTTTTGTTTTTCCTCTCAGGTTGTACAGGAGTATGAGAGAGCTGTCATCTTTCACCTTGGGCGTATTAGTAAAGGGGGAGCAAAAGGACAGGTATGCATTTTATAAATGGCCACATTTTTTTTAAAAACGACTATTTTGTTAAATATAGCTTGAAGCAAGAGAGGCACAGAACATTAAAACCTACAAACATAGGTGAGGCTCAACAAACAGGTGAGGCTCACATCATCACTCCTGCTTAACTGCCTAACGTCTGCATTTTCAACTGAACACCATATATATTGCTTTTATCCGGTAAAAAGTCTTGGTTTAAATTATGTTATATGCTCCAGCCCTTCACATATGGGTCAAGGCTAGAATGATGACAACATGATTTATAAACAACAACAAAATATTTTCTTCAATATGTTCTTGAATTATTAAAAACGTGTAGTTTATATTTATATCCCTTTTAGGTATCTTCTGGATCATTCCTTGCATAGACACATTCCGTCGTGTTGACTTGAGGACAGTGTCATTTAATATACCTCCTCAGGAAGTAAGCTTTTTTTTTATTTCCATTCATATAAAATAGTTACATTCATGTCTTTTAAGAGAAGTAACAGGTAGAACATTAAGACAGGGTATTTTTTATAGTGTCATTTCCACCATTTTTTTTTCTGGAATGGGAAATCACTTATGAAGGTTTCAGGTCATAAATATGTATTAGAGAGAACTAACAAAATAATTCCATTATATTTCCCTAATGTGTATTGCATTTTCCTATACGCAAGATGATCACATTGTGGTAAACTTGTATTGCTGATGGTATTTTTTTTTTCCATAGTAGTTAGTAAACAAAAAATAGCTGTGGTTATTTCAATCTTGCACTTCTGAGAATGAACGCAAACACATTGAAAATGTGTGAGTCATAACTGAGAATTTTACTCAAACACTTTGACTCGCATGATTTTTTTTTCTTCATACCTTTAAAAATCATGTTTATTGTAAAGTCAGATAATCATGATTTTTCTATAAAATAAAATGTGAAAACTGTTTGGCAGGTGCTTGTTTCATTCCGGAGAACAGACTTGTAGTTTTCCACCATCTAATTTCTTGAAATATTTTTTTTAACAAAAGCAATTAACAGAAAAAAAAAAAAAAAAAAAAAAAAAAAATATATATATATATATATATATATATATATATATATATATATATATATATATATATATATATATATATATATATATGCCTATAGAAAGTCTACACCCCCTTTAAATTTTTTCTCAATTTGTTGTGTCAACTTTGTACACCTAGATTTGGCAATATTTGACCATCCTTCTTTACAAAACTGTTCAAGCTCTGTCAAGTTGGGGAGTGTTGATGGACAGCAATCTTCAAGCCACAACTTTTCGATTAGATTTAGGTCGGGGCTCTGACTGGGCCACTCAAGGACATTTACTTTTTATTTCTTTAGCCACCCCATTGCAGCTTTGGCTGTGTGCTTTGGGTCATTGTCATGCTGAAAGGTGAACTTCTGTCCCAGTTTCAGCTTTCTTGCAGAGGGCAGCAGGTTTTCCTCAAGGACTTCTATATACTTTGCTCCATTCATTTTCCCTTCTATCCTGATAAGTGCCCCAGTCCCTGCCTATGAGAAACATCCCCATAACATGATGCTGCCACCACCATGCTTCACAGTAGAGATGGTGTTACCTGGGTGATGTGCTGTGTTAGGTTTGCATGAAACAAAACACTTTGCATTTAGGCCATAAAGTTCCATTTTAGTTTCGTCAGACCACAAAACTTTTTGCCACTGTATATTGATGACAATATTGTTTTCTACAGTCACTCAAACAAGCATTTGGGGAATATATGTCTTAATAAACACAACACAAAATTAGACTAATATAGACTTCTAATGTTTCCCCTCAGATTATTTTTCGGAGAATCACACATAGGTTTACTATTGGCAAATAAAAAAAAAAAAAAAAAAAAATTAAAAATCCTGTCTTGCAGGGCATGAGCACCCTCTTGTGGCATACAGGATAAATTAACTTGGTGGAAATGGAAAGATACAAATGTTTGAGTGTAATGAAACTGCTTTTCTAACAGTGTTTTGTTTGCTTGTTTTTTTCATAGGTTTTAACAAGAGACTCTGTTACTATAATGGTGGATGGTGTGATGTAGTACCGCACTTTCAATCCCACAGTTGCCATCACAAAGGTGGAGAATGCTGACATGGCCACACAAATGCTTGCTCAAACAACACTAAGAAACATGCTGGGAACAAATAACCTCTCGGAGATCCTTACAGAAAGAGAGGAGATGGCTGACCAGATGGAGGTGAAAACCGAAATTCAAAAAGTTTTTAATGTTCAAATCTTCAGAACCGCCTGAGTCCAGGACCAATCAATCTCACAGGGATATAAGGGAATATAGCATGGTAGTATAGGGCTCACACAAAGACATTCTGCCTTATGCATGTATTTTGTGTCTACGCAACTGACCTATGTAACACCGTTTGTTTTTCCAATCCAGCATGTGTTATATGATGCATCAAAGGAGTGGGGCATCAAAGTGGAGAGAGTCGAGCTAAAGGATGTCAAACTCCCACAGTCTATGCAGAGAGCAATGGCTGCTGAAGCTGAGGCATCACGAGAAGCAAGAGCAAAAGTAAGTATCCTTCTTAAAACATGTGAAGGTATCGGTCTGTCTGACTATGTCAAAAATGTGCAGCCACTTACATAAAGACTGACACTCTATGTTAGAAATTATCAGGAATTATAAACCACTTTGACTCGCTATTTACCAGTCCAGTCCATAATCGCTAGCAATTTATTTTGTGTTCAACTGTATTGGTTAATCAGTAAACATTTATAGTGCAAGGCTTCAAGTAGGCTCAGCAGACTGTCACATCTATCTGTTAGCTTTAGGTTATGTATTGACCTCAAACAACTCCTGTCTCAATCTGCACAATGAATCGCTAACAGCCAAAGAATAAATCTAGGAGCATATAAATAATTACTGCTCAAACATCACTGATATAGAATTATAGCATTTTTACACGTAGTTATTGGCTGGTATTTCAGGAACAGAGATTGTACATTAGTATTTAGGCTGGTTTATAGTTATACAGTACCTACTAATTGTTAGCTACCTTGAAATGTAATAAAGGAATCGATGGAACCATTCAGGAGTTAGCAGTTGCCCATACCGTTCAGGTATAAATAAATGGGAATGACTACTGTGTACAGACCAAAAAAGTGACCGTGAACTTAGTAATCTAATTCAGACATTTAAATGAGTTGTGTAAAACTGCTGATCTTGATTTTATTGCTCTGAATAAAGAGGCGGGTGGGGGATGCTAAGGAAATATTGCTATGTCTTAAATGTGGTACATATTTCAAACAGCAAACTCAGGGAGTTGTATTTTCAGATGGCAGCACTGTAAGGTCTCACACTTCTAAACTTGATTTTAATTTCCGACCTCTCAAACAGTGCCACATCTTACTGCATAGCTACTTCAAACCAGAGCTCTGAGTTTTTTTTTTCCAAACAGATAACACAAGTAAATTTTTAATATATTATTATATATATATATATATATATATATATATATATATATATATATATATATATATATATATTATATATATATATATATATATATATATATACCATAGTATGTATTTTGGGGTGTAGCTTGAAAACAGTGGTGCCCATAATGTTGTAGTGTTGCTGGTTAATAACTGCTTTAATGAATTAAACACAAGATATTTCTAATGTTATAGGTGATTGCAGCAGAAGGGGAGAGGAATGCCTCTTGGGCTCTGAAAGAGGCTGCCATGGTGATGGCTGAGGCCCCTTCATCCATGCAACTCCGCTATCTGCAGACCTTGACTGAGATTGCCTCGGAAAGGAATTCCACCATTGTGTTCCCAATTCCTATTGATTTAATGACGGCATTTTTCAAGCAGAAATGAATTGTTTGTCACCTATGGTCGGTCAGCTTACAAGGAAGTTCTGTGTGTTACATTTTCTTAGAGATTACATTACTTTTACTAAATGGTGTCATTGTTAACCTTTGACAGTATTAAGGCACTAGCCTCTACACTCTAGTGCTAAACTGAGACTAAACTATAGGTTACAAAGAAAACCTGCAAACATTATTTACCTCAATCTCTGTAATTCTGTTTCACACAAAATTTTAAAACAGGTTTTTAACCAAAGTGTCTGAATACAGAGTTGTTGTTTAGTATTTTCAGAAACAAATTATTGAACTTTTTTATTATTATTTAGAGCTAAAGATTATAAAACAGAACTATATATATATATATATATATATATATATATATATATATATATATATTATATCTATATATATAATATCCCTTAAAAGGGAAATTCTATTCTCCTTTAACATTCAAATGACTGAAGTAATATTAAAATGTGAGAGGGTATTTACATGTTTCTATCATTTTTTCCAGTTTGGCCCTTACGCCAATACTGATAATCTGCAGCTTTCTTAAACTGGGTTTAAAATAAGTTTTTAGGTTGTGTTCAAGAACTGCAAGTCCAGTCTGTCTTATTTGGCCACCAAGAAAATACAATAAAAAAATCGTGGGAAACAAAACAAAAACCCAGACAGCGTTACAGAAATACCAAAAAACTAAAAAAACAAAAACAACATGATTCCATAGAGAACACTTTGCACTATCCATACATTATTTGCTAAACAGTTTTTGACTGTATAATTCCATACACATTAGACACGTACATATAGAATGCATGGTTTCCTACACTGTTAGCTTCATCACTTCTGACCATTATGGTAGTCTATGGGTGTATTTAGAATCCAGAACTTTACGTTAATGATATATATATATATATATAGTGTGCAAGTTTCAAGTAATCGGCTATTGCGTCTAAACCATATTTTGAAAACGTTTTGAAGATACTTTATAAAACTGACCTATATAAAATATATATATATAGTATATATATATATATATATATATATATATATATATATATATATATATATTATATATGAGGGTCAGTTTCAGTAAAATATCTGCAAAGTTTTTCACCATCAGTAGTAGTAATCCGCATGGAACCTTACTTGCAACATTTGTCACCACATATTGTTTATTATTATTATTATTATTATTATTATTATTATTATTATTATTATTTTCTCTCTCTCTCTCACTCTCTCTATCTCTATAGAGAGATAGAGAGATAGATAGATAGATAGATAGAATTGGGGAGCCACTATACTGGTAGCTCATACAAGTTCAACAAATTGCTCGGTAGATGCTAATCCACCCAGGCATTTTTGTAACTTTTGTTCTGTAAGTTTGCAGCAAGCTGATGTTAAGCCCCATATTTGTCTTTTTCAACAAATTCATGGAACCAACAGTTTTGGTTTTCTCCATGTTTTTGTTCTTGTGAAACTCTTGAGATTTTATTTCAACTCTAGACATGGTCGCTAAATCCTGGTGGTGAGGTTTGTAGCCTGCAGCAATAATATAGGAGACCAGCGGCACAAATTCCCAATTATGGGAATTCAATACATTTTGTTCATGGTAGGTATCTATGATAGATGCTACTTAAGGTTTGTGTAACATGAATTGTGCACTCGTAAAGCAATCAGCTATCCGATCACTAAACATGAAAATAACAAAAGTGCAAAGGATAGAAAATGACTGTTTAGAAAACAACTAAATTATAAAGAACTATCATTTTAGGAATGTAACAGGAGTGTTCTATTACTGTGTGGGATGCAAGCGACACAAGTTTATGTTAAAACATTGTTCAAGCTTTCAGGTTTTAACTTATAGAATTTACAATGGTGGGGCCACCACTAGGGTACCAGCCGTGGTAGCCCTAGTGCGGGAGGACATTCGCACAAGTGTACATACAATTAAATACAAAAATGCTAAACCAAAACACAGTGGAAAAAACAGCTAACAAAATAAAAGCTGGCCTAACAACAGGCGAGCGCTGCTCCCAGTAGAATGGGTCCCTCTCCCTGACACACACTGACTCCACTAAACTCTCCTCCGTTAAATCCCTTAGCTAAAGGGCAAAGATCCCAGTTAAACACACGGTGGTCCTTGCTTGCGCTCACCACCACGGGTAAACACATGCTGGCCGCTTATTTGGTTTCCTGACCCTGGATCTACACGCTGTCATGTCTAATTGTCTTTCAAGCATGACAGATTTGGTTATGCAAATGGATCTTATTCTGTAATACTTAAAGCCAGCACCTGCTTGTTTCAGCTTGTCTTAATGGATAGACCACTGCAGATATCCATCCTACATCCCTGAAGCTATTAAGTGGTAATGGTCCTAAGAGGCTGTGTGGTCCAGTGGTTAAAGAAACAGACTTGTAACCGGGAGGTCCCTGGTTCAAATCCTAGCTCAGCCCCTGACTCAAATGTGACCCTGAGCAAGTCACTTGTGCTCTGTCTTTCAGTGAGACATTGTTGTAAGTAACTCTGCAGCTGATGCATAGTTCACACACCCTAATCTCAAATCTTGTAAAGTGGTTTGTGATAGTGGTCCACTATGAAAGGTGCTATATAAAAATTTTAATCACTTTCTTCAAGTCAGTTCAATTCAAGTTGTAGTTTCTCTTCACCTTATTGACCCATGTTTATGCATGTTTAATGCTTTGTTTTAAAATGTAAGAAATGTTTAAAGCATACTTTCAAAAGAGGGAGGGAAGTGTAAGGCTTTACAGAAACTGAAAACAAGCTACATTGAAGGGAAAACAAATACATGATTTACAACAGAGCCATAACATTGTTCCAGCCAAGGAAAGCAAGCTTTTCACTTCAGCATAGCTTTGTTTTCAGTTTCTATAAAGCCTTCACTTCCCTCCCATCTTTGACAATATTTGCTAACAGACAGGTGATACTGTAGGTGTGTCTTCAGTTTAAAATGGTGAATGTAGCGTGGGCAAGAAAGCTGTTGGTATGTATCTGGGAGGAGCTTACTTTGAGTTTCATGCACAATACTACTCTGTACTTCCTGATTCACAATACTAGAGGTGCAGCTTGTTAAACTAGGGTTATTTTCCAGGGACTGAAAACAGAAACTTCAGGACTTAATAGTTCTGTCATTATTCAAATCCCTTCAATCCTTTCTTATATCGTCTATGGTCGCTCCTTCAGCTGGTAAGTCACTATTTTTTAAATGTAAAACTACAAGAAGCCTTTGTCATTAATTCAAATGTCAACAGCTCTTGGTATATACAGTACATATCAGTACATAGGGTAGCATATTGCCAAGTTGTGTTTGTGTTACATACTGGGTTATCAGTGCAGGTACAAAATAATGTAAAATGTAACAGGTGAAAAAATAAATCTGTAATTTTGTAAAACCCAGCTTGAAGTTCTTAAAGTTTTTTCTATAGTCATTTTGATTCAAATATGCACTCGAGTATAAATATTCATAGCCATAATGCAGAAAGTGCCGCAAGCAGTTATTAAACAAATGTATTTTATGTTATTGGTGTGTACATCATATTTTAATGCTGCAGTAAATATGTTCATAGCAAGAAGTAGGACACCTTCACAATTCTAAAGTACTTAAAAGGACAGGCTACACAATCAAATTGATGACTCCAAAATAATACAGTACTGTATGAAAAAAGCCAAAGTTATAAAGGAGCTTATAAAATTGTATAGTTAGGCACAATACAATGAAACATTAAACTGGAAAGGCAAACACCACTTTTACATTTTGGAATATGAAGTGTAACTTCACAATGTCCTTGAAACAATAAAGCACAACTTGACTTTACACATCTTCAAAAGATTAAAAAAAAAACAAAAAAAATAAACAACCCATGACCCTTTCAAAACCCCTTTTGAGAAGTCTCCACTCAGGAGCTAAACATGGACAACCTCCCTATTTACCACTCCTAAACTACAGCATGGATATCCAAAGTATCTGTAGCTGATGATAACTGGTCAGTAATGACACTTCATTTCTTTCTGATATGTCTCAATATGGCTGTCAATAGAATCTCCAGTGTATACTGCAGTAAAAGTACTAAATAAGTTGAATGGCCTGTACATTTAAATCCAAGTCTGGTCCAATAGGAGATAGTTAACACTGGGTAGTTGACACTAAACACTGGAGACCTATTAAATAATTTGCAGGATGTAAAGCAATATTTGTTTATATTGAATTAACACGTAAAAAACAAACACTTCTCCATATGTTTATTCCAAAATAACTTTTCACTGAAAGCTCATTGCCTTGGGAAGGTAAATTGCATGCCAGTTATACTGGTTTGACGACTAACCCTACTATCAAATCTTTCATCTATCTGGCTTAAGGTCGAAATCTGTTTGATTTCCATATACCATTTTTTACATCTGTATACAGTAATGGGTCTATTGATGAAAATGATAGTTATTTCATAAATATTATATCTTGGAGGTAGATTCAATTTAGAACTAAAGCGACGTGTTTTGTAAAGTTTAATTACCAGTCATACCCAAATTGACTGATACACTGTCTAGTTAAGGCTTGCCAGCAGATAAACTGACTGAACCAGAAAAAAGCAACATTTCCCACTTTTAACATTTTGTTTAGAATCTTCATTTCAAACGTAGAAGGGTCTACATTTCTGTTTTTCTGTGGTAGCTGTTTACTATTGTTCAATCGCCTGTGCTATCTTACTAAACCAATAAGCAGGCATGTGGTTGACCTGTTAATTTGTTTACATTTCCAAAGGTAGTTATAGCTGTAGTGATAAGTCAAGCCAAGTTTGTAACAGCAGAGTGCAAAAGATCATTACAGGGCTGGCGTCAGGGGGGGGGTGCGAGGGATGCAACCGCACCCAGGCCCAGCCTCTGCTGGGGGCCACACCAAAGATATTCTATAATATCTTCACCCATACCAATCGTTTTTTTGTGTTTTTTTTTTTTTTTTCCCCGAAGTCCACTATCGAGAAACAAAAAACTGTTCTCCTGGTGGTTCAAAAATAACCCGTGGTAAAGTTGTACTGTCAGTCAAAACACACATTATCAAATCAGAGCTACGCAGGCGGGACTCAGAGTGAAACTTTATAATAGGTCAGTGTCGATTAAAAAATTCCAAACTGTTCAATTTACGGGGGCAAAGGGATTGCATTTCTTTCCCAGCTGCTATTTATAAAGATTACAACAAACAGTTTACTAACAAGGTATAAAATCATAAATACTTCTGAAAAAAAACACACAGGCCTACTCAGCCAACTTTAATTCTCTGTGGGAACTCCTATATCACACCCCAATTTTCCATAATCGACTTGCGTAGTAAAAAAAAAATTAAAAGCGCTCAGTTATCAGCTGTTGCTGGTGAGTAGTTGCCCAAAATTATGAAGTGGACTTTGAAAAACAGTAGTTGACCAAAATTCAATTATGAAGCAGACGTGGAAAAACAGCAAACTTTCAGTTAAAAAGTATATTAGTTAAAAATACCACATAGCACAGATGTGGTATGTCTTACATCCACTCAGGGTGTCATGACAAGAATTACGTCTGGGCAAGTTATATGAGGAATTTCCTCCATTAGCAAATGTTTTGTAGGCGTCAAGGGAGGATTATTAACTTCTGGGTTTTAAAAGTTCACTAGATGATGACTGAAACTAAATTATTTTCAGCACTAAGTCTACCAAACTGCTCATTAAATGCGTTTTAGGGTTCCATTCAGTAATGCTGAATGAGTTTGTTAAAGGTCTAAGAGAGTTATTATTTACGCTTTGGAAATACCCAGGACGTGACATAGTCCACTGCTGGGATATTGAAGCGTGAAGGCTACCAAAGCACACATGGAATTATTATTATTTATTTATTTGGCCGATGCCTTTATAATACTACTAAAATAAAATATTTAAATAGGATACAACAAGTTAGGATTACAACAAGTTATATCTACAGTGACATATTAATAGTGCAATAGTGCAAGTGTAACCCTGTTTTATTAAACACACTCTAAAACAGTTCCAGCACACAAAGAGTTAATCACGTGGATGCAACGTGCAGGAAACAGGTGACCTAACTGTAAAAAAGCAAATGTATCTTTTAGATGCACTGGAGAGAAGCTTCTAGAAAAATTGACCAAAAGAAAAAAAAATTCCAAGCAACAGAGCAAGTCGTTAGAGCAATATATATAGTGCTTTATTTTTTTTAGAAATAAAAAAAAGAAAGCAAAGCGTAAGCAATACAGAATAAGTGAAAGAGAGAGAAATCGCAAGAAACAGCTGGTCCTGGTAGGACCATATATATATATATATATATATATATATATATATATATATATATATATATATATATATATATATAATTTCTGGTTCACTGATGAAGGCAGTAGTTTAAACATTTCTGTAAGTCGGGATCAAATAACAATCATTACTGAATGGGAAGGGAAGAGCATCTCTGACTGTCAATCTCTGAGCAAATATACAAAAGCTGCTCTATCAGGGCCTTGCTGTGAGGGGGAAGTCCCTCCCACCTCCTGATGAAGAGGGACGTCCTCACAGTAGCACATCGCCATTTTCTCTCTCATATCTCTGAGACAGGTCATAGATAGCTTTTGCTTTCACGTACCGAATTTGGTTGACTTGTTGGATTTATTCGCAAATTAAGAAATAATTTACTGTAAAATCACGCTTCAAGTGTGTCTAAAAGAGTGCCCTTGCTTTATTTTCGTGTCAGTTTATGATGAGAGCTGGTTTCGACCCCTCTGAAGAGATTAACGAGCGGCCATTTCTCTTTTCACTACACAAGGCCCATGTGGAGAGCTGTTGTGAATCTGTAAGGAGACTTCACAGGCTCAACCGACCGTGCCTGCCAGTGCCTACCATTGGCACCGACCTTGGAACAGGTCCACTCGGCGACCTTGGCGCTGATTGACTTGGCACCGACAGCGCTTGCCTCTACACCGATCCCGGCACCGACTGATTTGGCACCGGTGAATTGTTTTTAAACAGCATCTGCAGGCTGCTCATTGAGCACAGCAGTTAAAAAAAGAAAAAACAAACTGCAAAGCATGTCGGATCAGTCTACTGGGTCCTCCGCTGGTTTTCACCAGAGTGACCGGTGTGTGGCAAAATTGCCCAGGCAGTACGAGCACCGATCCTGCACCAGGTGCCTGGGGCCAGAGCACACGGCCAAGGCACTGGCAGGTGAGCTGGACTGCTCTCCATGTCAGAAGTTCTCGAGGAGAATTAAGGTTGTTGTTTTTTTGTTTTTTTTGGAAAACTTTTCTTTTACGGAGAAGCCATCGCCATTTCTTCCTAGCGGGACTGATGACATCATAACAGCTATTCAGCAACAACGTTATCAAAAGCTATGACTCAACTCTGCAACTACTTCATTTCCATTCTTTTGTTGGCCTCTGTGCCGTTTACATTAGCAAATACCCGAGCCAAGCCAGAACCAAGCCGTGAAACTCCAGCATTGCAACATTACTGAATCTGGCTCAGGGCCAAAGCAGGCTGTGGGCGGGGTTATTGCATTTCATCATCACGCTCAAGCCTCATGCCAACAGAAAGTGTCAGCCCCCAGGACCACAACCGCTAAATGTTTTCCTAACTCCTTACATTTACACTGTGGGACACATAACCCATAAAATACAAAATAAAAGAACTCCCTCGCTATAATGCATATATAGTGAAGCAAAAATATAACTTTCCATGAATTAACCATGCATAAAGCACCATGTAATCGCTATATTTTTTACAAAAAAAAAAAAAAAAATTCCCAATCGTGGGTCATTTTATTGATCAGTTTTTAAACTATAACTAGCCTGGCTAAACGGTGGGTGGGAGGTCAATTTGAAGAGACAGACAACCAAAGAGCGAGAAGGAGAGCGGCTTGGGAGACGGGAAACGGGAATGGGCACACCCCACGTTCGGCTACTGCCAGAGCATGGCTGAAGCGTCTCGTCTCCCAGAGAAAGCTGCAGCTCCTCTCGTAGCAAAAAAGTAAATACAGTAGGAAAGATAACCAGGTAATAGGCCTAATATTTATTTAGTTATAAAACAAATGCTGAATAAGATGTCTGTGTTATAAAGTGCCAGTGCAGCTTTTCTTCAGTTCAGATACTGTATCAAAAGGGAGGAACAGAAACAGAAGTTAGACTGAGAAGTTGTTTACAGTTTGAACAACACCGGTACTGTATTTACTGTAGAAATATTACATGAATGACTAGTAGGGAATTGAGAGACATGCTGTATCCAAGGCGCGTTATAACCGAGAGCCTTATAGTGAGGGACCACTATAGATATTCAAGCTGTCACTATTGATCGATGCATTAAAAAAAATTAAAAAATAGAAACGTTAAACCACGTTATTTCATTTTAGGATGTAATTAAATTATGTATATCTCTAATATGGTCCCCCGTCTTTGCTTCCTTTGTTTAGGCTTGTACACACACACGCACACACACACACACACACACACACACACACACACACACACACACACACACACACACACACAAGCACATTCTCAGAACTTTTCTGCATTAAAAAGAAATAAATCCATGATAAAAAATTATTTTATTCAATTAATGCTTAGTTCTATTTTTGCAGTCTGTGACATTTAATTTTATCGACATTTAATTTAACATGTTCATTATGCGTGACGTCTCTCAACTCAGCTCGCCTTTCTCTACTGTAAAAGCAACTCCAGCTACCCGAGCCATACCAGGCTGGCACAACTTGGCACTGGCTTGGCTCGGGTGTGCTGGTGTAAAAGGGGCATGCAGACTGAACTGAGTGGTAGGGTAAACGAACTGGTTATGTGAATGAATGGACAGTGAACTGTGGATTATGCTTATTGTGCTGTATTCATTGCTGAATGTTAATTGGTGATGTGCATAATGATTAAATTTTGTTATTACTTTTATTTTCTTAAAAAAAAAAAAAACACAAAAAGATAAATGTCATATGTAAGAAAAGTAATTACACTTGCTGTTAAATTATTTCTTTAGATTGCTGGTATGTTACTATTGTGCAGATCAATGAAACCAGTCTCCATAGAAATGTGGACGATAATCTGGAAGTGTTATTCACTAACATAAGGTTACACAAGGCTAGTGCAATAGCTGAGGATCCAGTAACATGGTGCGTAGGTCAGGCAAGTCCAGCGCATAGTAGGAGGGGTAGATCAAGACATCTACAAGTACAGTCTAAACAGGTGGGTCTTGATTATGCGGCTGAAGGCAGTGAGAGACGGAGCAATCCTGTAGTTCTCCGGTAGCTGGTTCCACCACTCTGGCTAGGGAAGAGAAGAAGCGGGCAAGGGAGTATGGATAGTGGAGGGAAGGCATGACCAGTCGGCCTGTAAAGGAGGAGTGGAGAGGGAAATAGGAGGGTTGGAGGTAGGATGGGGCAGTGTGGTGAAGAAAGTGGTAGGCAAGAACAAGGGTCTTGAACTGAATACGAGAAAACTGAGCAAACCGCATTACTCATGGAATATTGAGGAACACTAATGTATTTATTAGCAACAAAAAGTAGTACTGCATAAAATCATGAAAAAATCAAATAGAAAAAAAAAAATTAATATTTATTTTGTTACGCATCCATTTTCTAATAGCAATAGAACCATCATAAGAGGGCTTTAGCGTCTGGTAAGGCCCTTCTCGTTTTGTTAAATGCCCTCGTCTTCAACTTGGGACTTGAACTCGCCACATTCTGGCCTTACCAGACAGTAAAGCCCAATTCTTCGGGTTCTGTTGCTTAAATAGCTATATTAGTGACTTCCTTTGCATTCTACTCTAACTCTCAGTGGCATGGCAAGTGTTCACCATGTTTTACACATACTGTGATGGTTGCCAAATGATTATGTTATATAATATTTCAAATTGTGTAGTGAAAAAATTAAGCTGACAAATGTTTTTTGATTCAAAAACACTTTATATACAAGAAAGGTATACCTCCAATACAATCATATAAGCACGAGATTTAAACTGACTTCGGACAAGACCTCAGTAAAGCTCAGTGCATACATTTGTATCAGAAAGCACGGATATCCATGGAGTCAATTTGAAAGAGATGAAAAGACAGACAAAACTTTACAATTTGGGGTATTTATACCTTTGTAAACAACTGTTGACTCCACTCCCATTTATCTTACTTCTGTCCAATGATAGTGGTTTCCACTCTATCATTGCATATTCCCTCTGGGGGGGGAAAAGTGGGGCTGCATACCACGTTGTACCTAGTTCCCCTCTATCTCTTCTCACACTATCTCTGCTAGTCTCCTGCCTTTTGGTGTTTAGCTCAGACACCCACCTGTGACTTTGAGTCATGTTAAGTTGTGAAAAACTGCACGTAGCTTGTTTTGTCAATGGGAAATGAAAGAACTCAAAACTTACACAGTACTGTATAGAACCTTAATATAAAAGCATATTAAAGCAACTGAATTAGTAAGCACATTAAAACGACTATAAAAACACATTCACACATAATTTAAAAATAATGATTAAAAACAACTTAACTATAAAAGACACACCATGTAAAACTTACAATTAATAACATTACACCATGTAACAATTTTTTTTTTTTTTTTTTGTTCCTGGGTAGTAAGTGTCATTTCCTAATTGCTTATGCCTCAAAAGTATAGGAAATGGCTATTATTCCCCACAAACTTTGCTTTTGTGACCAGGACAGTGATATTTCAAAATATAACTATTTCCAATGGGAAAACGGGCAAATGTGTGTCTTTTCGTTCACATAAAGTCAGAAAAAAACAACATATGAATCCAAATTAACATGTATTTATACTAAAGTAATACAAAAATGACTACAAAAGATTTAGAAGTGAGTAGATTTTCGAGATTTACGATTATACTGTAAATACAAAAAAATAGTGATATTTTGAAATATCACTGTCCTGGTCACAAAAGCAAAGTTTGTGGGGAATAACAGCCATTTTCTATACTTTTGAGGCATAAGCAATTAGGAAATAACACTTACTACCCAGGAACAAAAATTGTGTTACATAGTGTAATTAATACCTCATGCAGAAAGCCATCACTACAATTACAGAATAATACAAATACAGAAATGTTTTATATTCAAGAAACTGTTGTTATGTTAAAGCATTTTTATTATGGCTTGCTACCTTGTATATGAGACACACATGTTAGTTATTTCTGGGTCTATTTTGGTAGCATGATAGCATGTCTGGTTGGTTTACTTGTTCAGGATAATTTTGTGGAAACGGTCTGTAATTTACTGACATCAACTTTATAGAACCACAACCCTTCCCTGAAAACTATTTATAATGCCACAAAAATAGTATCACTTACATTTTCACTCATGTTTCTGATGTGATATGCAAAGCTCCCACAGTTTGAAAGAGTTTACAAAATGATCATTTTGAAACCCCAAAATAACAGGTTCTCTTGTCCGACTGATCAGCTGGAGGCCTTGCCCTCTGTTACACCAGTTATAAGTACTACCTCCTTGCACACTTGCATCATTGCCTCCAAGACCATACATTGTTTTTTTTTTCATGGCAGGGGGCATTACTGCAGATGAGGAATATTAGCATTCATTGTTTTGGATCAAATTTGATAAGGAGTGGACTCATATACCTGCATTTATTTGGTATAACACATGGTGATAGAACATGGAAACCATTTACTGTTGTTTACTGAGCAAAGGGCATTTTCTTATAGTGATGTGTGGCTAATGGAATTTCATGTTTTTCTTCTACAGTAAAAATTAACACAGCATTGCTCCTTGCTGCTTTTAAGTTTACTTATTTTGCTCATCCAGTAATGTATCCCTCTCCTCCTCTGTATTTTGACCATATTCAATGGTCTCCTGATGTAAGAGATATAATAATAATAATAATAATAATAATAATAATAATAATAATAATAATAATAATAATACTGGGTAACTACATTTTCAGTATTTGTTTGGTCTGACATTGCTGACTTGTATTGTTATTTCTCAATGCAGCAATCCATTAACTTTAAAACATAACCCATTGACAAACACTGCTTTGGTCACTCTATTACTAGGGTGGCGAGATGGCCCAGTTTGACCAGGACTGTCCCATTTTCCCAACAATTGTCCCGGTGTGCCAACATTTTCCCTCAGAACTTAAAAAAGGCCCGGTTTGCAAGACAGCACTCCCAGGACCATGACATTATTTATGTAAACAATCGCCAATCATATTAAAATATGGTTCCAGCGTAATATTTTTTATATAGATTATTATACTAAATAAAAATTATGCAAAATGCTAGAATGAAAAATAAACATAGTAATGCATATGGATAACCATACTGTGATATATAATATATATATAGACACACACACACACACACACACACACACACACACACACACACACACACACACACACAACACATTGTAGTTTTTTGAAAAAATTTTTATATATGTTTCCCCGGTTCTGCGCTGGAACACGTAACCATCTGGTCACCCTAATACTGATAAGGGGTAAAATGCATTTTAGGATTACACTTCATATGCACGCTCATCATGTGTGTTTTCATTTGAAATAGTCTTTTGAGCTTCATTCTGAAATGCTCCTAATCCTGTACGGTATAGCTTTCCTACTTGACTCCAAACCACATATGTATAAAATTTGTTTAGTGGCTCATTTGACTGCAAGCAAGAACAGACATCACAGGACACACATTGCTCTCCTGATAATCCAGATTTTCTTCCTTTGTTAGTTCTGAAGATAAAAGCAGCAATGTTCAAATGGTGGATCCCGGTGCTCCTTCATCCCTGTGTACTTTGGGCAGGTAAGACTTATTGTAAAGTATTTAATAAATAAAAAAACAAAACCTTGAAATTTTAAAGGTTTTAATTTAATTAAATTTTTTACCTGAAGATTACTGAAGATTAATTATCATTTAGCTTTTATATTAAAATGCAATAAGCACGATTTTTGTAAAAGAGAAATAAATGTTAATGTTACATGAGAAATAACAAACATATTTAGGCATATTCTTTGGGTCCTTGAATTACCTTACTGGATTGTTTGTTACTAGTTTTGTATCATTCAAGTTTTATTTATCATTTTGCTGCAAAGTATGTTAACTTCAATTGTTTAGCATCATGTAAATACCTTAAAGGTTAAAATATATGGCATAAACACAGTACACTTTTTAAAATCTGTTGGAAAACTGTTACTGAAAAACTGTTATTGTAGTTGGACTTTTCCTGCTTATAATATCAATTTCTAGTTCTCAATGGAATTTTTCTTGATGTAAATGTCTCCTATCATAAGTTGTTTACATTTTTTTAAATGAAATCACAAATGAGTCAAAGAATTGCATGGCTTTCTTCTTTACTTAGAAGCATAATCCTATTTTGGAGGATGCATGAACTCTTAAGCTGAAGAGTGATTATTTTGAGGCTTTTTTCTCAGTAGCATAACAGACTGATTTTGTAATGAAGACTGTGTCATGAATAGTTTGCCTTTAGGTAAAGAAATACCATGACAGCAGCTGAAAACACTATACTGCCTGAAATAAAAATATTAACATTTTGGGGATCCTTTTTAAAAAAAGGGCTGCCTTATGCACTGATCATGTCCGTCCAACTGTAGCTGCCGATTTGCACCAATCTTCACCAAACTTTTATCATGCGTTCCTTCTTTTTCTTCTTAATCTTCTCTTCTGGAACATGAGGCTACACCCTTTGACCTCCACAATTATCTATCTTTGTTCACCTTCTCCACCTCTCCCCACCTCATATGTATGTCTTTCAGATCTGCCTCAACAGTCCTCCTCCAGGTGTTTTATGAGTTTTCCCTGTGGGGTATTTATTAAAGAATAAGAAAACTAAATAAAACAGATTCTTAAACACAAAATGAAAAGGCACGTGGGCCAAATAAAACCAAGATACAAATAAACTGTAAAAAAGAATACCTTCAGCAATACTGACACCGGTAGCAACTGTCTCTTTGTTTCTTTCTTTCTCTCTCCTTCAACCTCTCCCCACAGGTGACTCTGAGCTCTTGTATGTGGCTGGAGCCCTAATTAATCATTAATTAAACCATTACCTCAATAAGGCTCAAGCCATATTCCCACGTATTTCGTCAGGGAGAAATCAATCTAACTCCTTCACTGCCGACGAACATTTATAAACATAAAACAGAACCCAGCAATTACAATACCAGATGTCTTAGTCTATATAAACAAAACACATACACAAAACATAGCAATAAATCATAACACAAATAAATACACAAAACGATAACAACCATAATAATAATAATACAAAATGCACACACATCTGCAAAGTCCAAGTCTTCCAAAAATGACATGAGTCCATTTAATACCTCTCAATTTATCAGCTGTTACATTTCTCATAACCCAATCAAGTACAATGAGGAATAGAATGGGTGACAAAATAAAGCCTTGTCAGACTCCAGTATTGACTAGGAACCATTTGGAGATGTCATTATCTAGAATAACACTACATTCAAACTGGTTATAAAATCGGCGAATTAACATCAATATCTTTGGTGGGATTTCATATGTACCTAGTATTCTCCATAGGTTGTTATAATGAATACTATCGAATGCTTTTCTAAAGTCGATGAAATTGACATAAAGGGGTGCATTCCATTTAAGGCATTGTTCTATGATATTTCTTAAGACAAAAATGTGGACAATGCATCCCTTGCCTTCACAGAATCCAGCTTGCTCTTGACGAAGATTTGAATCAATTGTTTTGTCGATTTGGTTTAGAAGAGTTCTGCAGAAAACTTTGCTGGAAACAGACAGGAGTGTAATAGTTCTCCAACTGTCACACTTTCCCAGGTCACCCCTCTTCGGTAGTCTAACAATAAGACCTTTTGTTCAGTCTTTTCACCAACATTTCCCAGATGTTGGTGAAAAGATCTGTCAGTACTTGTGTAGCCGTGTCAATATCAGTTTTAACCATTTCTGTATGAATCATATTGACAGCTGAGGCTTTTCTGCACTTATGACTGATTGCTTGCTAACATCTTCATCTGTTGGTGGTCTTGTGTTTATATCAAGCATTTCCTGAGACGAAGTTGGAAAGGCAGGATTCTCAGGTTCTGGTTGATTAAGTATGTTCTGGAAGTGTTTCACCCATCTATCTGCTTGTTCTTGTTCTGTAGTGATGGGTTTTCCATTTTTGTCTTTGGCAGGTACAGCATTTCTCCACATAGCTCATGAGTAATCTTCTAGACAATGCTGAGTTCAGCACATTGGACTGCTTCTTCAGCTTGCTTTGCTTTTTCATCTACAAAATCACTTTTGTTCAGCTTCATTCTCTAATACGCTAATGACATAGTTTCTAAGCTCACTGGTAAACTTTAATTTCCAGGTTTCTGAGTCTGTCAATGTCAGCTTTTTGTCTTGTCTGCTGTTTTTGTGCTGTCGTGCTAAGTTCGAGCTTAATAGTTGCAGCTAGAAGGAAGTGATCACGTTTACACACGTCTCCTATAAACATGTCAGATTGTATCTGGTTATAAACTCTATGTTGTATCAATAGGATTAATCTTTCACTTACTGTGTGATGATTACACGATTGCGAGGACCCTTTGTATGTTCATGCACTGGTTAGCCTCTTCTATACATGTACTCTTTGAAGTTATTACCTTTGCGCTTACATTAAACTTGCCTCACTGAACAAAATTAACAATGTTAAAATTAATAAATGATATACTACAAATGTAGCTGTTATATACTACCCCTTCAAGGTTCTTTGTGATTTCAATGAGTGCACTGCCTTTATTCCTGTTGAAAAATTGTTTGCTTCAAAGCATGTCTTATGTAATTAAATATGCATACAAATGACCTCTGAATTCACCAGATATACAACCTATGATTATCCCATCTGGAATCTCTTAGGAGAAAGATGTAGGCTATTTTTAGCAATGTGATTTTTTTTTTTTTAAAGCTAGTGCTAATTTCACAAAGTTGCAGTGCCCAGCAATTATGTAACATTTTACACAAACATATCTGTTTACTACGTTGCTCGCTATGTTTAGCCTTCAGCATACTCTATCAGAAAGAAGACTTTTTTGACAACAAAAAACACATGAAGTTTTTAAAAAAGCTATTTCTTTCATGGGCATGGCATTTGGTCATAACAAAATTGAGACCAGGGACAGCTATGAAGAAAGCATCATCTATCCCTCATAAAATTTTACTACTATGATGCACCAAACAGTGTAGTAAAGCACAGTTAAAGTATGGTAAACAAAAAAACACCAAAAGTATTGTAAAAAAAAAAGTTAAAGCATGGCAAATGGATATTTTCCACAGCAAACTTTTATAATAATAATAATAATCTTTATATAGCACCTTTCATGGTGGACCATCATCACAAAGCGTTTTACAAGATATGAGACTAGGGTGTGTGAACTATCCATCAGCTGCAGAGTCACTTACAACAACATCTCACTCAAAAGACAGACTTGCTCAGAGTCATGCAATTTAATCAGTGGTTGAGCTGGGATTTGAACCAGAGATCTTCTGATTACAAGGCAGTTTCTTTAACCACTGGACCACATAGCTTCCTTTTAAAGAAAAGAATTAGTTTACAAAATATATTTTTCAACTTAACTAACTTCCAATAATCTGAGTGTTGCTGCTCTGCTTTATCGTGTTACCAGAGCACCTCCATGGAACTACATTATTATTAACCGTCCTGAAGTGTATGATTTTGCAAATCCACCGCCACCAATATTACAACTCCTGTACTAATACTCCATAAACCACTTCAGCTAGCTACTTCATATTTTCAGCGTTATGGAAACTCCTCCCACAGAATCTAACATCATCTTCACTTTGACCTATAAGATGGCCACCATATTGGGTTCAGTATTGGATTTTTTTCATTCCTGTTTGGTATAACGCATGCTTACAAATGAGTTCTCTCAATAAAGTGCCAAATGTGTCTAAATACTCTGCAACTATGTAGCATAGCAAACACAATGTATCAAAATATACTATTAATGTTGAGTTTTTTGTGTATTGATAAGCCTGTCAAGAAAGAAATAATAACTGGTTTAAAAATAACTCCAAATCATATATTTTTTTTTAATTTACTTCATTTCTAGAACCTGAATGTGAGCACTTCACAGCCTTGGACTTTCATGATTCCTTTATTGGGACAAAACTGAACGTTAAGCTATTGCTCTACACAAATGAAACCATAAACTGTGGAAATAAACTGGATCACACAAATTTCACAGGTTCTAATTTGCTGAATGTGAAAAGAAAAACCACCTTTGTAATCCATGGGTACAGGCCAACAGGAGCCCCTCCAGTGTGGATAAACACAATAGTACAGCTTTTGTTATCTGCTGAAGATATGAACGTGATTATAGTTGACTGGAACAGAGGAGCTGCTACCATCATATATCCAAAAGCAGCTGAAAACACAAAGAGAGTGGCACAAATCCTAACCACGTTTATTAAACAGATGATGGTAAGTTATTCTTTTAATATAATTATATTATATTGTGCAGGTATTTTTTTTACACTGTACACATTATTTCTTCTATGGTGTGTATTATTTTGACTGAATAAAATATATGTGTAAGCTGTACTTCGTATTGTGGAACTGAAGCGTATAGTTTAAAACTATTGGCACACAAGTTGAAAATTGTGTGAAACCCAAAGCTGCAGCCTTTGGTAAGGTAGTTCAAGATAAGTGCTAATCGCAGTCTGTGACACCAGACATTGATGCAACAGTTGTGTAGAATCTGTATAAAAGCAGATATAATAGAGCTGCTATAACTAAGAGAAAAGCCGTTGGTTAATGGAGCTCCTGCAGCTTTAAGACAGGTGTGCTGTGGATCACTTCCCATGGGGGATGGGGGGTTGTTATCATTTGATATCCTGCCACTGATTTTAGTGGGCGGCAATGAGAAAGATGTGGCCTACGTCTGATTACAGATATGCTGTTCGGTGGCTGCACTGACTTTATTCCTGTTGAAAAATTGTGTTTGCTTCAATACATTTCAAATTAACCTTACCTGAACTATATTATTAACAAATGTTTCAGTCATATGCTGGACTGTCCTTTAAAATGTGTTTCCAAACATTTAACCTGTGTTTCCATGTTTAAAATGTTGTGAAAAAGCTATGATTGTTATAAATAGACACAGTGACTAGTAAAGTTTGTTTTGTTGTGCTTTTTGTGCTTTAGGAAATGGGCAGTTCACTCAGCTCTTTCCATTTGATAGGAATCAGTCTTGGAGCTCACATATCTGGGTTTGTTGGGAACATGCTGGGTGGCAAAATTGGAAGGATTACCGGTAAGATTCAAAAGCATTTATTTATATTAATTGAAAAGAGACTCTGTATAACATGACATACTTCCAAGAAATATTGAAATTCATTCATTTCCTTTTTTTGTTCATGGCTTACCACAGTAGTGTCCGTTTAATTGATAACTATAAAACACTCAACAGTGATATACTAAAAGAAACTTTGCAAATTCTATATTTCAAGTACCATTTTTCAAGTGAAGACATTAAGAAATACTTTTATTTGAAACATTTATACATTTACAAAGTTTCTTTTAGTATTTCTAAAATTATTCATTTAAAACTGCAAGTAACTCACTTTGTTGTGAATTATGGGTGTAACAACTAAATACTAGTAAATAAATAATTATGTTTTTAATAATTATTTATGTTATTCTATTGTGGCTCTTTTGTATGGTATTTTCTCAGCACAAACTACATTTCTTTTTTTTAGGCCTTGACCCTGCAGGCCCAATGTTTACTGGCAAACCCCCGACAGAGAGGCTTGACCCCACTGATGCAGAGTTTGTGGATGTCTTACATACCGATATTGACGGTAAGTCAGTGTTTTAATCGTTTCAAACGCTTAGTAGTAGCAGCGTTTCTCAATGTCAAGTATTTCTTGTTCTATGAATTTGTATTTTGTTTGTAGGTTTTAACTATCATGTTTTATATGTCACACAAAACATAAAGCAGGGATTTCAAAATCTCCTTGGCCATGACATGGGGTACTGTAGATGTAAGTATACGGGCAGTGCAAATAATTGCTGATATAAAATTCAAAAGTGCATTTCGGCCAGGCAATTATTTTGCACTGCGCTTAAGAGCAATGCACATTACTCAACGCACACATATATTAATCTGTATTTTTGATAGTGAGGGTCTAAATAAGCACATTAAGGTCAATTTAATGGCCACACTTGCAGCTCAGAGGTGACTGAGTTAGGGGTACAGAGAGCAGTAGGCACTGTATGATATTTGTGGAGCACAAAACTACAAATCAAAAAGTATATATCTCAGAGGGAGGTCAGCAAAGTCCTCCTGACGCACGGAAAAGAAAATATTTTATTCTCAGAAGGAGCTGAGAGTCCTTACAGCTGAGGTCACTCAGCATGAAACAGAGTTGTTTGGAAAAGCCTCAGCCAACATCAGTTATGCTAGTATCCTAAGGAAATTATTGTATAGGCCTGCCCTTTTCAGCCTGACATCCAGAAATGTGCCTAGCACTTTGGAAAAGGACTATCCCTGTAGATATTCCAACTGCGGCCTGAAAGGAACCAGAGGCTAAGTAGTGCAGAGCACAATGCACTTTCACATGTGCAGGGACAGTGGCCCCTAGATTGACACTGCAGTCTAGCTCATCCCTCAATTCAACTATTAGGTCTAGGGTGACCTGCGGAGTGAGTCGATAATGCTTTAGCACCGCGTCCTTCGGCATCCCAAGCAAAGTGACCCTGGGATTGAATATGCTGGGAATTTTTCATCTTGCCCTTCTCCGACTGTATTCCTGCCTCTCCTCAACAAAAGAGCCAAGTGTTGCTGCATCAGGAAGTGTACCACAGCAGCCACCCTGAAGCCAGTGACAGGTCTCTGCAGGCTTGTGCTTTTATTCAGCTCTTAATTACTCGCTTCTACAATGGTTTGCACTTTGTAAGAAGAGCTGTAAAGTTTTTGGAGGGTCAGCAATTGCCTAAGTGCAGGGCAAAATCCTTACATCACATTATAATGTTTGGCCTTGCTTAGTATCCAGATCCCGCCCAACTCCATGCTCTTTTCTTCATTTGAATGCATTTCAATATAATTTGAATGGCTTAATGATGGTAAAGTGCACATTTGATAGTGGCTGCAGTGTACCAGGTGAACACCATTCTTTACATAAGACACTAAAATCAGACATTACGGCTGCTAAACACAATTTACGGCTGCATTATGGGAGTTTTGCACCTGCAAATCACTTTGCACGTATCCTTACCATTACCCCTATGTCTCCTAAATGACCACCACCACCCACTGTAAAATGTTGTTCTTCTTAAAGCACATAATGTTATCACACCATTGGAAATAAAGATTGCAAATTTACGACAGTCGACAACTAGGTAGTGAGTACTGCATTCAAAATAACCCCAAGTACCTAACAGAAGCGTTTATGTACATAAAATAATCTCCTGTTTTTTTTTTTTTTTTTTTTTGAGTTAATTTGGAGACATTTCTGTTTGTGTCTTTTGGCACAACTGAATTCATCTCCCAGCCCCCAGTTAGGGAACCTCCAAGAAGACCAAAAGCATGTGGTTATGCAGGATACTGGTCATTTCTTTGAAGTTGCATGCCCCATCCCTTTTCAAAGCCTTCTGTCATGTGACTATTCATATTTCAGGCCACTCCACCTCACAAGGGAACTGTGTGGGAAACCACCATCCGTTCAAGTCATACTGACTATCTTATGTTCTTATTTCTGTGTACACAACAACTTTAGTTCCAGTTTTCTTTAAAAGTTGAGATTGTGTATTGTTTTCATTCAGTCACAAATAACATTAACGGCATAAGCTAGAAAAAATGTTACTCTATACTCTGAATGCAGTCCTACAGTACATGCATTTTTCAATTCAGCACCAGCCTATTTACTTCTAATTGGTTGTAAGCAATCATGAAATAACAGCACATCATAACAACACACAAAAATAACTTGAAAAATCAAGTATGTCTTGCCCACAGAGTATGGTTATTCCAAAGCCAATAATGTAAGACAAGCATAGTGAACATTGCAATTCAAATGCGTGCTGTTCTTATTCACCTAATACAGTATTCCACCTCTGAGACTTGAATGAAAGGAAGCTTTTTATTTTAGCTTTAGGTTTCAGAGAACCGCTAGGACACATAGATTTCTATGCCAACGGAGGAACAGACCAACCTGGCTGCCCCAGAACCATATTTTCTGGTAAGTGCCCATCATACTATGGAAAGTTGTATTTATTACTATCACTTACACTGAGGCATATGCACAGAGGCAAGAGCTGGAGGGGATGTCGGGGGTATAACAGGGATATAGGCTGCCTGTCTGTATGATTGTGAGGTTTCTAATCATATCAGAACCTTTATTTAGTCCATCATCTGGAAAAGAGTTATCATGTTTAGTTTTGTTTATGTTTTGAATGGCTGAGGTACTTGAACGATTGTAACTGTTTTATATTAACTTTGCTGATTCAGATTGTTTCACTATTTCATGTGAACTGCACCTATATTGAGAATAAAGTATGACAGTAACTCAATATTGTTTGTCAGGAGTTTGTTTGTGTTATGGAATACACAAAATAAAAGCTCATCTACAACATAAAAATCAGTACAAGGCAGGGAAAAATAGCTCACAATGCTCATGTCATAGAGACAGGCAAAACACCTACAGTACCTCTACTACATACATGCAGCAGCAGTATATACCTGAAATATCACTCAAGTAATAATAAATGACAGAATCCAACCAATACAGAAATGCATAACTGTACCTAATTGTTCCACTGGACCCTACAAACTTTAAACTTCACAGCTGGTTTCACAGACCCTTATTAGCACCAATCTTGGACTACTCAATTTAATTTAGGTAAGACAACCCAAGATTACAGCTAATCAGCTGTCAATCATACAACTATAAAATAAAATGTCAAAAAGACAAGCATCTCAATTTCAACAAAAGGTGTCTTATCTAATTCACTTATGTCTTCTAGGAAAACAATATTTTGTGTGTGACCATCAGAGATCTGTATTCCTATTCCTCTGCTCTTTAAATAAGACCTGTGAAATAACGGCTTACCCCTGCTCATCATACCAACAATTTCTGGATGGTAAATGCACTCAATGTGAAGATTTTCATCCAGCACCTTGTCCTGTGTTAGGTAAGATTTATTCAAATTTGTGGCATATAATAATATAGAGCAGAGGTTTTCAACCGGGAATACACCTGGGGGCACGTCTGAGGGTAACAGGGGGTACGCATGAGAAATCATCTTGAATTGAGTTATTTTATATTATCTCTAAACCACTGCATACATAACTCATTTTTGTTTTGCAGCTCAAAGTTTACAGTCTGCCTATAGTTTCAAAATTATCATCCACCTGTACACACAACTGATTCTGATTGATCCACTAAATTATTACTAGGCACGGCTGCATTTTAGTAACAGCAATAGCGGCTGGTTGAGTTGTTTTTAATGTCTGATAGAGTAAATTCTGGGTATTTGGGAAAAATGAAGGAAGTCTACAGAAAGTGCAAATTGACAGAAAGTTAAAGAATCATGATGACAACCTAAAGCACCAGAAAAATACTTACAACTAGTGATTAGATACAATTAAGATAGACAAAACTAACATGTAGCTAATATTACATGTGTTTAGCATCTGTAATGCCGGTTGTAGGATACTTCGCATATTACATCATTTTTAATAGAATTGTTGACATTCTAGGCATTTAACTCACAGTTACACTGAGTGAAGTAACACACCCCAGTTTTAAAACCCTTGTGTTACGATTGTACAATATATCACAGACTGGCGGTTTTCAAGGGAGAGGTTGCAATGTATACATACAGTGTAGATAAAGCTATCTGAGGAATGTGAACAAAACAAGACTTGGACTGCAAGGCCACTTTAATAGGACTGTCCACCTGACTTGAATTTGGCATCGCCCTGAATTAGAAATGCTAATTAGGTTTATCATGTGATGTGACTTGTGGTCCCTGCATTGCTGTAAAGCCACCTAATAGCAAAATGTATTGTATGCAGTATGTCAAGGGCTTCGGGCATCTTTCACAGCCATCACAATTCTCAGATCTCAATCTAGTTGAGCATGTTAGGGATGACTAACAATCCTCTGCCTACCTCTCTGCACCAATTGCATGACATATTAATGACTAAATGGATTAACACTGATTGAGGCATCTTCCATCACCTTGTGGATTCTATGTCATGTCAAGTCAAGGCTGTGATCAGGGCAGACAGTGTACATCAAGATGGCCTTTGATACAGTGCTGTATAGGCCATTGTGTCTCAAACTGGTGTCGTGGAAACACTGGGGGGTTCATAGGGATTATTTAGGGGTCTTCAGTTTCTGGAAACTTATTTTTTCACCCCCAAAAAAGAAATAACTGCCTTAAAAATGTGAAATGTACAAACATTGAATTAAAAATTACTCAGACATTCTTTATTATCATTGTAGGGAAAAAACTCTTGTAATTCGATACACAGTTTCACACATTTTGTTGAACAGCAGTGATTTACTCAGTTCATTCAAGGTCACACTTAATTTTAATCCCCCTTTCCCTTACAAAAAAAAATTAAATTAAAAATCTGCAACTTGTTGCAGAATGTAGTCAAATTTAACATGCGTGTGGGGCAATGCTTTTACAATTTTTGTTCTTCAACATACAGGTTTTTACGTATACAGATGGAAAGATGCTCTTCTTAAACTTGAACAAACAAAAGCATATTTTTCTACAACAACAGATCCTCCATTTTGTAGTAAGTGACTTTTAAGTGTACTCATTCTATTTCTATCTATTGATTAATATTGGATTGTGAAATATGTCATTAAGAAATACATAACCTTCACCAAACAAGGATTGTGTTTTGTTTTCACTTCCCTAAAGTGTACAATTACCTTCTGGATATCATTACATGGAACAAAAGCACACGCTGGGGATTCATTACAATAAAATTCATGAGTGGAAAAAATGTGACAGAAGCAAAATTAAATCAGTAAGTTACATGTTTAAGTTCAAATTCAAATTTGAATTAAAATCTGTGTATTTGTGCAAAATGTGTATTATGTGTATTATTATTTATAGACCTAGAAATGGTCAACAGATTCAGTGTTTCAATACTGTTTGGTTACTTTTATTAATTTTAAAAGTATTAGCACCCTAAACTTAATACGATAATTCACGAAAACATGTTAAATACAAGCATGTAGTGAACATTAGCTACTAATTAATATCACAAAGACCAAAATACACAATTTATGGTAGTTTAACAAACAATCTTTAATAATAAACAAAATCACTTAAGCAATTTCAAATATTTGTTCATGACAAAAGTATTGGCACCTTTACATTTTAAAAGTCTGTAAAAATGTAATAGAACTCATTTAAACATATATTCATTGATTGAAAACCATTACACAGTAATTAAGCTGTATTATAAAGTCAATAGCTAGAAAAAGAGGTAATTATTTCCAGCATTTGTTGGTGAAAAGCATTGGCAACACAGCAGACAATCGTCAAGACAAAAAGTTAGATCCACGTTTGAGAAAAGCACTCATAGCAAATTGGCTACAGAATAGTATCAAAGAAATGGAATACCAAAATCCACCATCAGAGCAATAATCAAGAAGTACCACAGGACAAATTCAACTGAAAAGCTTGAAAGAAAGATGGACGTCCAAAGAAAATTACAGGTACAGCAGGTAGGAGAATCGTCCGAGCAGCTAAAAATAATGACCAGCCAAGGATTTAAAGAAAGATATAGAAGCATCAAGCACAAAAGAATTGCACAAAGGCAACTGAACAAAGAATAGTTGTACGCAAAGCTTGCACAGCTATGACCAAAAGTTTAGCATCACCTAGAATTTTACTGAGACATAATAAAAAAATGTAAATATATGAACATAATTATTATCTTTAATTTAAAGTTAATTTAAAGTCTACCGGAAGCCATAATAGTAGTCCAGAATTTCATGTTAGATTTAAAAATATCACATTTGTTAATTTTTGTCAGTTTTTTGTTAAGTATGTGGAAATCTAGTAAAAAGTGGTATGTAATTCAATATTTTATTCAGGTTTTATTTGACTTTATGAATAGAAAAATTCAATAGGGTGATGCTAAACATTTGGCCATAATTGTAGACCTTGCTGCAAACCACTTACTTTAAAGAAAATTCATAAAACAAACCACTAAAATTTGCCAAGAAATATGAACAGGAATCTGAAGTATTTTTCAACAAAAATATCTGGTCCAATGAGACTAAAATATAACTTTCCATCCATAATGGACCACAATATGTTTAGAGACAAACTGGGAACGCCTTCAATGAAGAAAATCTTGTACTTACAGTTAAACATGGAGGTGGTTCACTCACAGGGTTGTTTAGCAGTTCATGGATTAGAGACATTCATGTGATTGAAGGTCGAATGAATGCAGTCATGTATCAAAACATTCTACAAAGTGCAACAATACCATCTGCTCGTAGGCTGTTTGGCAGTTTATCTTCCAACACGACAATGACCAAAAGCATACTGCTAGAGTTCTTGAAGAAAATGAAGATAAATGTCTGAAAGCCATAATAAAAGCAAGAGCAGGGCACACAAAATATTAAAGCAGGGGTGCCAATACTTTTGTCAGGAATGAATACTTTAAATCAAACATGTTTGTTTGATTTTTGAGAATTACTGGAAATTATGTATTTTGCCTTTTTGTAGGTAGGTGTTGAGTGTTTGTGGCACAAATTTTCTAAAACAAATGTATGGCTTGACCCTTATTAAAGTTTTCTACAATAAAAGCATTGTAAAGTGCAATACAGCATAGGGAAAGCATGATCAAGCAAAGGTAAGCATTTGCAGAAAGGTTTGGTAACATATTAAAAACATGGCAACCCATGGTAAACTACGGTAAATGTATAGTACAATCATGGGGAAAGCATGTGAAAACTGCATAATTACAGTACAAAACGACAGTGGTAAATATTCCTAAAGGGTTTGAGCAGTAGTTTTATGTACTGCACTAACAAGGAAAACTAAAATTGCTAAACTAAATTGTTTGGCCATTTCCAGTCTAAATAATAAAATTAGTTGTATTTAAAATGGCAAAATGAATTATTCAGTTGTACAGTTTCAGGGACGTTTTATTCAGCAAGACGGTAAACATAACCTAATACATTTATGTCTGCTTTCACAGACCCTGATTCATACTAATCTTGGATTTCATTACCTGAAATAACACTATGAAGTCTAAGATTAGTGTTAATCACAGTCTGTGAAACCAGCCATGTAATTAAATATTTGAGAAATGTTGACAAGAAAAAGGTGTTATTATGTTTTTTTTCTCTCTTTCAGCAAAGCGTCGAAATTTGAAGAATACACAGAAACACAGTTGCTAGCACAGTTTGATAAGGATGTGGAGAATGTCCAAAAGATCTCAGTCAAATTCTCCACAGGAAATGTAATTGGCCCCAAATATAAACTGAGAGTTATACGCATGAGACTGAGGTCGTTGGATAACAAAAACAGGTAAATGTTGGGCTCAGTATATGTAAAATTATTAGTGGTTATTAAAAGAACCTTTGTTATGTTGCACATAGTTTTATGTGACTGCATAATTTGTTTTGCAAATGGCATTCCTGAGATATATTGCAATATATAAAAGTTGCATCTACCTAGTGCTTCCGTCAAAATATGCATGACAGTATTTTCAAGGAACAGTCTCAGAAGAGATACCAATTTCATTCACTTTGCTGCGGACTTCCACAAGTAACATTGATGAAGTAATTCAAGGCAGTAATCACTGGGGAATGGGCAAATCCCAAAAGAACAATTTCAAGACCCTGCAGACTTGTCACAGAGAATCATACTATAGGAGCCTATTGACAGTGCTAGGGCTGGCATTTCTAATATTTTGTCCACCCTCTATAGTTATCTGTTAAAACCAAGCTTCAGCTTGTGAACTACTGGCATCTACCACATGCTCAACAAGGATATTAAAGCGTTACAGAACCCCCTGCAGTGTTTACATGAAGCACATGACTTTACCTTTGCTGTATCCCATGTTGTCCTTATCACAGCAATATATTTGTCAACATAATCCTCTTGTGATATTTGTATTTACTCATCATAGGTAAATCAACTAAGGAATTGCTCGGGAACATGTGCCAGGAGAAAGACAATTTTTCTTCTAAACATTGCAGTGTATCCAGATCATGCGCCTTCCTGTGGGAATTGAAAATCATCGTTGCTGTGGGAAGATGATCTATATGCACTGCGATCTTTCTAAGAGTTCTCTATTTCCTGGTGAATGCTTGATAAAAAAAAGTTGAGAAATGTTTTCCCCACTTGACTTACCGAGAATGTGTGAGTCAGCAATATGTTTAGAAATGCAACACTGTGATAAGGATGAGACAGGACACAGCAAAGGCAATGTAATATGCTTCTTGTATACAGTGTTCTGTAACACTTTAAATTTGTAAATTAATTATACCTGATGCACAATGAAGGCATCGGAAATATTTGATTCCAAGATGTATGGTGGATAATATAAGTAAACATGCTATAATTCAACAGATTTTGAAATGCCATTTCTATCATAAGAAAATGTGTACAGACTTAAGGAAAAGACACAGGTTTAAATGTATTATTGAAAGAAATAACTTAAGCATTCACTGCCATGTATGATGATTAAAACAGCAAAGTGTAGTGCAAGTATGATAAAGAATATGGACTTATGTACGCTGCTGTGCAAAAGTTTACAGCGTCGAGGTCGGACGTCTCTGACCCCACCACTTCAGTTGGGCAGGACACAGCGGCGGGCTCCATACCGCCCCTTCCGCATGTATCGCAGAGGATGGAGTTCCGGGCCTTGATGCATCCTGCAGCTGCTGCCATGATCGTTCCCTGGCTGGCAGGCAGAACAGGAGGGGAAGGGGAAACACTTCTTAAAACAGAAAGGGCACCCTCAACAAGACCTGCCCTTGTGCCAGGACTTCCTGGAGCTGGTTCGCTTATCCTGGAGCAACCCGGCGTCCGCTCCCTCAGAGTCCTTGCTACACACCGCAGGAGCCCAAGAAGCTGGCCTAGGCACGTTCCCTGCCATCAGGGACACGGTCACGGTTCCACCTTCACCAGAGGGAACAAAGACCCCACTTCCCCGTCCAAGCCTTGCAGGACTACTGACACCATACTCAAGAAAGCATATGCGTCAGCGACGTTATCAGTCCGGGCAGCTAATGCAATGGCCATACTGGTGCTGTACCAGTCGCAGCTGGCGAAGAGGCTGCAAGAATGGGAAACTGAGGCGGACGCGGGAGAGCTCCAGGTGGTGATAAGAGCAATGACTGACCTAATGGGAGAGTTAGGTCAGGCATCAGGCAGACACCTCTGGTTAACCCAGGTCAAGGTCGTGGAGACCAAGAAGGTGGCGCTGTTAGATGCCAATATTACACCAGGGCAGACATTTGGAGCGACCATTGATGTGAGCCTTGAGAGGTCCTACAAGGCCACAGAGGCGGCTTCGAAATTCTCGGCCTGAATGCCGCCCTTCACCCCAGATCAAGCAAGCAAGCAGAGGACGAGCCGGCGATAAGGGACTACCGTAGGCCAGGGGGAACCGGTTCTCTGGCTGGAGACCGAGGCCGGGGCCTAAGAAAGACATGTCAACTCCAATCCCAAGGGAGACTGCCCCTGAGGGGCTCCGGCTGGCACCTTCCCCCCTCAAAACCAGACTGACTACTAGACACGACCCACGGCAAGGCTGCACCCAGGACTCCTGGGTGCTATCGACAATGAGACTTTTAAGTGGCATGACTACTGACTACTATTAAGTGGCACTAAAGAGCACGACGCACTGCATGTGATTCAGATTAGTTAGCTTTTCAGTGAAGCAATAGTTGAAAAGGTCTCAGTGATTCATGAGGCTTCAATTTTCCCATCACCAGCTGCAACCGATAGTCAAGGTTAAAAGGGGGGTGGAGGTACAGGCCTAGTGGTCAGGCTGTGTGTCAGAAAGCCAAACTATTTGTGATTAAGGCTCTTGTGAGCACTGTTATTTAAAAAAAAAAAGGAAATCAAAACACATTTAGCAAAAACTAACACAGAAAACAAAAGTCTAGCTCCTGATAAAGCAGTTACAAAAACTAAACCTACAGAAACCTAAAACAACAGCAGTTTCATAGCAGGCCCACCCTCTTCTGAGTCTAAAAACACTAACTGCCCTCTCTAGCCAGATGAAACAATCAACTCAGCCACCTGTCTCTTAACTGGATGTCCTTGGGCCCTGTATCCCCGTTTTGTATGTTTGCCAGTGGCTGGAACCTTTTTGTTCCTTTGAGTGCCCTCCTGGCCAACATAGGTATTACACTGCACTTTATATTTTTAATTGCAGTGCTTTCTCATTGCCACATAGGGGAAGAGTGTCATTGTCTCCTGTCGGTGAGAAGAAATGAGGTTAAACACTCATATAACCAAATAATCCATTCTCTGACAGTGTATTGTCTCAAACCAGATTTATTTTTTTTTTGTTAACTTTTTCAATAACATTTTTGTCTTCCAGACCACACTTGTGTAGATATGATCTGATTATGGAGGAAAATACTGAAGTGACATTCCGTCCAATCGTTTGCCAGGACATTGAAATGTAATATGAAAGCTATAGTGATGTTAAAAAAAAAAAAATGGATTATGGATTTTATAAAATAGCTTATTTGTAATTCTTTTGTAATAAGAACATGCAATAGTATTGGTATTATTTTTGTAAAGGATAATTTAAACAATATGTACAATATTTCTTTTGTTTCCTTTTTCCCCCTGTAAATAAACATTTCTAGCTTTTGAATTTATTTTAAATGTTATTTTTTATTCCTAAATCCTAAACACTGCAAACATTACATGGATTATTTCTGTTTGTTTTTTTGTTCATGTGTTCTTGTGCCTCAAAACTGTGTTTATCAAAATAAAAATTGGAAAGATAACTGATGTCCAACATATGACAATTATTCTTCTCAACAATGCTTGAAATTATCTACAAGTTATTGTGTAAAACTTCTGAATTTAAAATTATGAATGCAAATATGAATGTGAAAAAAAAACATTACAAATTTCTTTCAGTCTGCAGACTTAATCATATTTTGCTTCATAGTTTGTTTTACAGAATAGTTTGTAATGTTATTTAAAAAAAACAAAATAAATCATATAGTACACACATACGCATACTTCCTAAATTGTAACCCTATCAATGTGAGTTAGGGCATTTCGTACTGAAGGTGTAGGTGGGCTCAGAGTATAACATAAGCTTCCAAAAGTATTGACATGTCTCAAAAAAAAAAATTCAATTCCAACTGTAATAGAAAAGAAGTACAAATAAGTAATCATGGATGAAAACTTTGGGACCAGAGTTCAGTTTGTTGAGCTCTTACATTGCCCAATGCTGCCACCTGGTGTTTAAACTGGGGAAGCCTGGCTTTCATTGGAAAACATTTCACACTTTAGGGTTTTGACTATATCTACAAAACTGACTGTCCAATTGTGATGCAACTTGTTAAGATATTCTTTAGAACAATTTAAACTGGGGGTATATAGTTCAGTCTGCCTGACTGAATGCCATATATCTAGAGAACCGCTTATACAATTACAGTGACTTTTTTAAAAGAATGGGGTATATGGAGACACCCTGTCTATCCATGTATAGGTCACACTTATATCATTATATACAGCTATGCCCAAAAGTTCTGCATCACTATAGAATGAACACATTTTGCTTCATAAAGTCGAGTGAAACCTGCTGAACATTGTTACATTAACATACTGAATTACATACTGCTTTGTAGTTTTCTATATACTTAAAGAAAAACTGACAATTGAAAAATGTGACATTTTAAAATCCAACATGAAATACTGTATTATGGCTTCCGGTAGACTTTTGCAGTATCACTTTACAGTATATGTAGGTCATGGTGATCTTTTTCACATTATTGGTAGCACTAATTTTGTACTGTACTTACAGGGGTGGTGGGGGGTGTCTGACTGACAACCATCATAAGAATAAGGAAAAGAATGAGGTGAGATGAAGGGAGACTTGATAAATTAGAGATATACTGTATGTGTACAATATATTCATGGAATGAATGTATAGTCATGGAATATGTTAAATAAAATTGGTCTCCATATTTTTATTGATGTGTGGAAGAATCGGGAGACTGGGAGACCAGCATCTGTGTTGTTTATTAATTTTGGGGTTACACTTTCCCCCTCTTTAACCTTGACGATAGGCAATCCATGAGATCCAGGTCATGGCCCTAACATAACAGGGTAGAGGCTGTGCACAAACCAGCAACGCACACACTGAGCGAGCATCCGTACCACAGTGCAAAAGAGTCATGCTCATCTGCATTCATGGTTTTAGAGCTTTTAATCTCATCTCATTCAACCAACAGGGGTCAGCATCTTTAATGGCTGTGTATTACACATGCTTTTGGCTAGTAACATGTTTTGACCTAAAAGACACTGCGAAGGTGAAATGACCTAAGAAGTGCAAATGAACATATTTCCTGCAAGTATGACATGGGAACTGACTTTAACCTAATGGAGTTCCAGATGTCCTGTTTTTAATGAAAATACAAAACAGGTAACATTTATTCAATTGTTTTGTCAGCTGCAATCACTTTGAGGAAATAATATATTATTTGTAGCCACAGAGTTGGGAAGGGGATACTTGGGGAAGACATGTATAATTTTAAGGACACAAACAGGTATATAGGTCAATCTAAGAGAAATTAAGAAATCATAAGCAGAATAAGAATTTGTCACTGTGGTCTAAAGTAGGTCACAGAGTATTTAAGAGTATAGTCTTACCTGTATTTGTTGCCAGTTTCAGCAGATCGGATATATGTGAAATACCATATTCCCTGTGAAATACCAAGCATAGCCTTTCTAACTTGTTTGTACCACCGCACTGGATCAGACAGCATGCTGTTCTAGTCAAGGTCCACAAAATAGCTTGCTGCCTGCTGAGATTGTCAGATAGGCCCCTTGTGGAAGTGTTGATGGAGTGCTTACTGCATATATAATTCAAAATAAAAGCAACAGGGTGTTTGTTCACCATAACTAACTAACATGAAAGCGCCCTAGTAACAATCCCTGGCGAGTCTCCAACAATCACGCCTGTTGCTATACCTGAATATAAAAACAAGACTGAAGGAACACAACAGGAGAGTCCGTCTGCTGTGGAGGGACCTGTTTTCCTGTGAGGGACAGAGCGATGCAGGAGTTCTGTGCCTGTGTTCTTTGTTTCATCATTTTATCTTACATTGCTGTATTCCTGTGACTGAATTCAGAGTAGCTGTTTCTGTGTGACATTCTCACCGACTGATCAATTTTTATATAAAACAAAAGAACATGCTACTTTGCTGAAAAAGCAAACATGGAAAATAAAAAGATCAAGCAATAGTTCTCATATTAATGTTTCAATACAAACTACATACTGCAAATGACACATAAAACCACAACTTAACGACACAAATCCATGTGCTTGGCATGTGGCCAGTTCATGTCATGATCTAAAACCTGTTCAAGTCAGGGTTTATATCGTACCGTATCTCAAGTTTCTAAAGATTGTCTTGTCCAGTTTTGGCTGAAATCGTAATATTGGTACAGAAAAGCAATCTGAGGAATGTATTTTTTATGTATCTTGTTTTTCTACACTTTAATAATATGTAACCATTTTTATATATTTTCATTACTTTTTTGATCTGTTTTCTTACCGTATTTTTGATGTACATCTAAAGTCTGTGTTGACGGAAGTCCCTCTGGGCTATGGAACTGCTTTCATTATGGTTAGTTTTCTTTGTCTGGCAGGCAACATGACTGCATAACATGCTCTTAGAAGCTCTTGTCAGTTGTTGAAACCCAAAAAGGATTGTTCCAGGTCTGAAATACAGATTATATAATTAGCCAGCATTTTTTCTTGTCAATCAGCCAGTATAAGATTAAATACTATATAAATATGTAAGAATAAGTCAAAAAAACTATTGTATGTATTCAGAACTTGCAGTATTTATAACTAAAATTACAGAAGTGTGTAACAAAGATGTAAAGACATAGTACCATAATGTTGTACCACTCATTCTCTTTAGGGTCCTCATTGAAACAATGTGGACACTTACATATTGATTGTGAGTCCGTCTGTCACACTATACTGGGTGAATACGAGCAGTGCCTTGATTTTCCATGAAACTGGAAAATCAAGACGTTACGTATTGCATTTGGATATAGTCTGATAAACTTTTGATTTTACATGAATATTGTAAACCTCTACATGCGCTCATTCACTGCCTTACCTAAAGCAGTCCAAAGGCATTACATCATCACTATTTGACTAGAATTTTCAATTCCTGTGTTGTTTATTATGAGAGTAAAGGATGCCTGTTGGTTTATAGATAATAATTATAGACAATTATTTAATATAATCATATCTCTCTTCCCAGTCTCAGGCAGAACTGGACTATGCTCTATGGATTTTTGGAAGCATCATAGATAACCCTGCCCTGAGCAATGTCTGGATTTTGTGTCTGTTGACTTTATTGTATAGACGTTTATTACCTGTACATTGTATGAATATTAAAAATAAAGCACTGTAAGCATAACAAAATTAATTATAAACATTAGTAAATTCTGAGGAGTAGGTTTACTAAAGTATTGCACTTGTTGCAATAGTCACAAACCAGTTGCAAATGAATCAGAAATCTTGTGTGAAATGTACAGGAGCAATGCTATTTGCAACTTTTTAGGGAATGCTTTGCAGCTGTAGTTTCTGTTTGCAATTCAAGCGTAGATGAATATGTAATTATGAGCATTCCGAAGTACTATAATTTCGTAACTTTTTTTATGATGCCATTAGTTTAGGTCTAGGGTGGGCGGGACATATAATATTTTGATTACAAGGACAAGTCTCTGCTGGCGGCATTATGACTGAGTGCACGCCTGATTTGAAGTTCTGTATCTCCAGTTTTACAATTCCAAGAGTGCTAATCTACATATCATCTAAACAGTAAGTACTTGGGCTAATTAGCCACATTGTTGTTGGCTATTTTATTCAACTTTATATTATTTTCTATTGTGTTGAGTACATCGAGACGACATCTGCAGTCACAAAAAAGTGTGTGTGTGTGTGTGTGTGTGTGTGTGTGTGTGTGTGTGTGTGTGTGTGCTTGCTTGCTTGCTTACTGGGCAGGGCTAACTTTATGACTGTAGACAAGAATAACTACTGTACCAACATCACATTTAAAAAACTAAATAGGTCTATGTGGCAGGGCAGGGCCCTGTCTGTAAATATTGTTGTGTGGTGATTTGGTGGTGGTTGGCAGGGATAGGGTTAATTTCCTATCCCTGCCAAAATACATTTGAGAATGTGGCTGGAGCTAATTGAATAATTGATAAATAGGCTCCAGCCACATGCTATAAAAAAGGGGGGAATTCATTTGTTTGTTAGAGGTGTTTTGGGTGAGTGTTTCTGTGTTGTTACATTTGTTTTGTGTTACAAAGTTCAGCGAAGGCTCTGCCCAGCCTGAATAGTTTTTGTTTGACCTTTTATTTTCTGTGAGCAGTGTTTTGTTTAACTTTTTGATTTATTTTTGTTGATTAAAACAGTACATCAGTGCTTTAACTGCAGTTTTACTGTCTCTGAGTCTTTGTCCTACCAGCTATCCTGTCACAGTCTATCACATGTGATGTCAAAAGTTAGGTGTTTGTGTACGTCTGTGTATTAGCTAATTTTTGTTTACTTTTTCTAGTTGATGGAAGTCAGAGTAGAGCAGGTATGTGATGAACCGGCGGGGGAGCCCATCTCTGACAAGTGGAACTGGCGAGATGAGCAAGTTGCCTATCCTGAGATCCAGAAGATAAAAGTTTGGAAGGAACAAGGCAGACAAGCACTGCGATGGGGTATAGATAATTGGGATTATTGTGGGAGGGTGGTCCTTCCTTAATCATTGGTCCCAGAGATATTAAGTAAATTACATAACATGGTAATGGGAGGGCATTTAGGAGTGGTTAAACTGATGGACCGGGCTAGATCCCATTTTTATTGGCTTATCAACAACAAAAGATACAAATGCTAGACATGTTACTAAGCTATTTATAAATAAGTCATTTAGGCATGTTTTAGAAAAAGTGTGAAACTGAAGTGTGTAACACACCACTTAGGAAAGATGATGGAAAGTCTGTTGTAAAATCGCTTTAGATGCTGTTCAGACAGTGTGGGCAATTAGTCTAATATCAAAAATACATGAGTTTGCCCCAAATGCATGCTTCAAGTCTGCCCTGCAAGGACCATGCTCATTGGTGGGTGATGGAGACATTTTTGACTTGCCCATGAGGACTAAACTGATACATCAAAGTCACTTTACTTACTTTGGAAGTTGTCCTCCTGAGGTGGAAGGCTTGCTCAGTAACCCACTTGCCACGTAGCCACCCACTCTTATGTGTATACAAGGATTTTAAAGTATGCGTTTCTAGTTTATATTTCCCCAGTATTTTTTATCCTAAAGCAACAATTCCTTAAGACTGCGGAATTCTTCTTTGCATGTTTATTCAGGTTCACCATTCATATTGACATGCCTATCCAGACCTACTCGTATGGTACAGTTTTGATTATCAGTTGTTTGTAAAGTACTCAGCTTCTGTATGTAAGGCAACATATCTGCTCACGCTATTCTTTATATGTTTGGGATAAACAATGATACAAACAAAAAGCATATGTAGGACTTGATTCTCTGCTTGAATAACAAAATGTCTGGCCTTGTATTATACTAGGAGGTACACGGTCCATCTGTAATACACCTCCTACTCACATAAGGCAAACATGTAAATAAGACAAGCAAGTAAAGAACATTAATTAAAGTGGGGGGAAAGGAAAGCAGGCATAGAGAGGAGGGTAATATCACAGCCTGTTACTGTCAACGGGCATTCAGTGTAAAACAGATAAAAGTAATGAGTAAAAAAAAAGTAAAAGTAAAAAAAATATACCGCTATAAGTGACCATACTTTGTAGGTTGAACCTACTGACCGACTGTTTTTCCACTGCTGATCATTAGGTTTGATCAGTGTTATGGGTTAAGGATATGAACAGGATAATTACAAATGAATGAATGAATTCATACATAACTAAAATAACTCTGCAACAAGGAAGTGATCCAAACTAGCTACCTAATAAAATAATAATAAAGAAAATGTGAATTCCAAGTTTATGTTAACGACTAAGGGGTAGGTGTACTAAAGTATTCACCATGTACACCAATGTGTACAATGCAGCAGCATGATTTATTTTGTGTTATTATACCGGTAGCTTACAGTCTAAAGTAAAAAGAAAGTGCACTAGGTGTTCATTTGATTTTATTACTGTACTGTATATTATATAGGTGTACTGTACAGATTTATATTTTTGTTCATAATGGAATGTAATGTGTAGCCTAATAAAAACACATTAGTGTTATTTCAGCACAATGATATAATAAATATATATATGTGTTCGATTGTATAGTATTTTTTTAAACCTGACACCTCCTAATATCGGACAAACATATCTGGTTTAACAAGGGGCTATTGTATGATTATGTAAAGCTTTTTGATAGAAACACATTTTTTATTAGTGGGTGAAAGTGGGGGCCCCACTATAGAATCTGATGGGATTAAACTGCCTTTCATATATATATATATATATATATATATATATATATATATATATATATATATATATATATATATATACATAATCCAGGGCTGGCAATGGAACGTGAAACAAGCAATGTGATTGGTCGAGCAAGGTTCCAGCTGCCTGTATACTGGTTGAATACGGATAATTGGAGCCTCATCACATTATTAGAAATCACTGCTCTGCCTCACAGAATTTAAAGTAATGCTAGCCATCTTGTTTGCAGTTACAGATACAGTAGATTAACTGGAAGACGGCAAAACAGAAAAAAATACGAACACAAAAAAATTGCTGTCTTATACTCACTCACCTGACTTTGTAACTTCAAATGACGTATTTTTAGCAGTTTGTAAACGTTAAAGAAAACACAAAAGACACTTCTGTACATTATCCACCCATCTCTGACACAGATTTTGAACAAATTTATTTTTGTTCTTCACGTTTGTTCTGCTCAAACAGTGTGTCTGCACTGAGTGACAGGACAAAAATAAAATAACTCAGTGCCTTCTCAACTCTGCCCCCTGGTGTATCTTTCAATGGCAATGTGCACAATATCAAAAATAAAGAAGTATAGGCAGTCCTCGCACTTACGACACAATTGGTTCCTGAAAGTCGCGTTGTAAGTCAAAGTGTCATAAGTCGAAGCACATTTTCCCATAGGAACAATGTTATAAATTGGGGTTATGTTCCTGACTCTTCAGCCAGATAATAAAGTTTTACAAAAATGACCATTTATATTGTACTCATGCAAATATTTATTTTAACACCAGATGATTACGTGCATATTACTGACACACCCACCTGGCTTGTTTAAAAGTACAGACTCAAGGCTTTGCAATGACGTATTCATTGTTTGTATGCGGTACTTCTAGCAGGAAATACGATCGCTTGAAGTTAAGCCCCTCAGCATGTGACAGAGTTCACAGCTTAGGTTTCGTTTTGAGTCCACTGCTCTTATCAGCCATTGTCAAGGGCAAATAAATTCTAAAACAAACAAAAACAAAAAAACAGTTACATGCATAAAAAAAGGGCTAGACTGAGTCAGGGCGACCATGGCAGGTACTGCGGTTCGGACACCGAGCATGCGCACATGACGCGCGTGTTGTAAATGCAGTATCGATGTTGTAAAGTCGAAGCAGGGTAATAATGCAAAAGTCATAAGTGCCGTACGTCGTAAATCGAAGCGTCGTAAATCGAGGATCGTCTGTACTTTCTTTTACATGTTTTAATAAAATTAATTTACTCAGCTTAACTTAGTGTGTAGTTCAGAGTTATAATTGGGACTACTTTATTGGAGTAAGGATATTTATATATATATATATATATATATATATATATATATATATATATTTGCTATTAAACATGATTAATGCTTTTTTCTTTAAATCCACTCTTTTACCTGGATTATAAATGTAATAAGGCCCTTTGGGTGTCTGTATACATTTGGGGGTTGGAGGCACTCGACTTCGTCTCGTTCCGCACAATGCCTGAGGCATCCGTATATTCAACGTATACGGACACCGTGTAAGGACTTATTGCATACATATACTATACATACCGATGCACAAAAGAAACGCAACACTCAGGACTAATGGATTTAATCAAATATTTTAAACATAGATGTCAAACAAAATTACAGAAAATGTTAACAAAATTACAGATCAAAGAATCATGATAAGTTTTCAGTATGAAATGTGACACACAAAATGAAAACATTACAAAGTTAGTATCGGGTATGACTTCCCTGAGCAGTAACACGATCCTGGCAGCGTTGACACATAGACCTGATCAGCCTCTTGATAGACTGCTGTGGGATGTTCTGCAACTCTTCCTGTGCAGCTGCAGCCAGCTGGTGAAGGTTGGCTGGTCATGGTTGTCTCCTGCGGGTGGCACTGACGATTTGGTCCCACAGATGCTCTGTTGGACTCAGCTCTTGACATTGTTTTCTTGAAGTCGTGCAATTCTAATCCTAGCATTGTGTGATCTTTCATTGTCCTGCGGAAAAACTGACACTTGATTGGCTTGCAGGAACAGAAAAACTGTTTATTTTAATGCCTCATTTCTCAATGCATTGCTGAGCAGTAAGGTTGCCCTCAATTTGCACGAAAGTTGTTATTGTGCTAAAGGAGATTCCTCCCCACATCATCACACATCCACTGCCCCACCGGTTGGTTTAAACAATGCAACAGTCAGTATAACGTACACCACAGTGCTGCGGTGACCCTCTGCCTTCCAGGATGTGGCCTGTCCCTCACAGAGCCAGTTTCCTGGTTTCTCTGGACTAGTCTTAGCCATTTAGGAATATTCTTTTAAAAACTGTATACAGGACCATGTTACCATTTATGTCTTGCTGTCAACAAACATTTTGTTATTGTTAAACTTTGCTAAATGTAGACATCAGTATGTACCTCTGAAAGTAACCTGTATGGATTGATGCAAGAGAACATCAATACTGTGTGATGTATCCGTGTCGTTGCTTGCAACTACTGTACGAGCTACAAGCTAGAGGTTGCGTCCATACCAGTTTAACTTAATCTGAATTGTATAATATGTAACAATATACACCGGGTCACTTTCATTTTTCATGTTTTATTATTTAAAAGCACAGAGAAGTTAACAGTTTTAATACCGACAGAAAAATAGATTTGTTTGTGGAATGGAATGGTATGATTTCCATTACATGAGAGCAGGTATTAAAACTTCATGCTGATATTGGACTCAGCTCTCAAGATAAGCACCAACTAAGACATGGCTTATTTTACTGTAAACTAATGTACTCCATCTACGTTTCCTTCCATCTGATGATGTAGATATGGTGTTGATGGCTGATGTGTAATTTGGTCTCCAGGTATCAGCTTATTTTGCCTCCCTGGCGCATCAGCACACGCAACCACTGCAATGCTGGCACCAGAGATCAACCACTGTGCAGCCTCCCTAGCGCATCAGCATGACAACCGGCTGGACTGAGCTGAGTAGAGTACTTCTCTGGGGTCTTCAAGTGGGCACCTTCCATCCTTGGTGTTTCGTCAACTAGCCAACGGCACCTTAAGAGGGCTTGTGGATATTTGTGCGCTCTTTTGTTTGTTTTATTTGTATTATTATTGTTTCCCATTATTTGTAAAAATTTTGTGAGGATGCATGACTGATCAGCTATTGATTATTTAACTAGCTGACAGTCACGCATCCTTAGTAAACCCATGCAAAATGTGACCAAGGGATAATCAGATAATTATAGCTGGTTAATCCTTCAGTTTGAGGAGACTGTGTTTGAGAGTGGAGAATGAGTGTGGAGACAGGAGCTAAAATTACTAAAGAAAGATAATAATTGCTAAGCATGCACCAGCATGAAAGTAATTTGTTATTGCACAATATTTATTTGTTACTGCTATGGTTTATTTGTTTGGCCAGCGTGCCTTTTGTTTTGAGTGTTTTGTTTTTGTTTAAATATTCTATTTGATAAAGCACTGAGCACCATAGCGTCTCAGTTTGTCCTGCCAGTACTGCCTTGTGATTTCATTTACCTAGTCTGACGTTAAAGTCTGGTCTTTTCAATCCACTCTTTTGCTATTACAAAACAAAACACATTTTAAAGTGATAGCAAATAGCAGAAAAAATAATAACTTAGCTGTGAACTTGAAGCTGCATGTTTCTGGTTTGCCATCTGTGAAAATGTTCTTTAGTGACCAGAGGGTATGTTTGAAACCATGACAGTTTCACCTCCCTGTGACTAGAGTCACAGTCATATTTTAGTTGTGTGTACATGGGTGACTGGTATTCCTTGGGCTGCATCTTTTGTAATATGATTCTGGTAATTGGTCTGTACAGTTTGTTTTATAACTCCCCCCCCGTTTGGATGCGTTTGTGTTTTTTGTTTTGTTTGTTTTTTACAAGTAGCACTGCCCCCTGATTGTTTCTATTAGAGCCTCTGTCCTGCCGCCAAACACAACGTTTGTGGCATGCATATGTTACATAATCAAGCTAAAGAGCTTTCACTGGGATAAATGAAATCAAACTAAACAGTCTGTATTAATTAATCTACCAGCACACATTGAATGTGCTGGCAGTCTTACACAAGTATATTTTTTAAAGCCTTGTAAAAATAGTTGCGCCAAGGGAAAACGTTTCGCTTGTGGTGACATGTCGAGCGGCTAGCGGCTAGCGGGAGCGTAGCATAACGAACTGGGTTAAATAAATAAATCTTTCAGACGAAGAACAGTAATGTGTATTCCAAACAGAATTGAGATATCTTTTTTATTTCAAGGTCTTAAGAAAAAAATCCAAAGTTCCACAATTTTACAATAATCCTTTTGTATGACTTCAGTTTCCCATAGATAGATTTTCATATAGTATATAGGTTTTAAAATGTCAGATTTGGGACACAGTACATGTCCAGTTTTACTTGCGGTAAGTGGAAAAACGTTTATGTTCTTTAATTATGGAACAACAGTGACAAACAGGTTTTCCACTTATTCTTGCAAGCACACGTGATCAAGTGTAAGTTACGTCTTTTAACGGTGCATCAACTATGTATATATATATCGTAACAATGACAACAAAAGCAAGACTCCACAATCACATGATCACAGTAGATTTAATTGGAATATTTAAAATGTGAGATGATGCAATAAAAACAGCAGTAATTATATCCACATAATCATAGGTCATTTTAATCCTTTGAAAGGTAAAAACTGTCTCAGTCCTACAGAAATCATAACACTATGGCAAAAATCTAGTTTCCCTTCTGTAGAATGGTGTCCATGCATTGCTAGGCAGTACATCATCCTATGATGCAAACTCTGCATCTACCTATTGACAACCATAAATATTATGCTGACAACTACTTCCACAAAGTGTAAGCATGTGCACCCTTGCATGTATAGATGTTATCCTTCAGGTACCCACTGCTGCAGCAAACCACAACTCAACTCCCGCTATTTATTTGAACAATGTCGCATGGCTCTCACAATATAGATCTCGCTAAAAAGACGCAACAAATATTTAAATTAATATATTGCGGCTCTTTTCATTAACATATTTTCTCTTAGTACATACGACAAAAAATGCAAATGGTGGTGTGTTTGCACTGCGACTGGCCCATCTTAGTACACCTACCCTAAAGTACTGTATAGGAACCAGTATAAGAAATGTGGGATAAACAAGCCTCCACATTAGGACATAACTACTCCACCTGTTGACGAGATACAGACAGATGGAGGTGCTGCCAGCAGGTCAGCCATTGCAGGTAAAGCAATTAAATTGAAACCTGTTTCAAGAAACATTACTGTCAATGTTGAACATGTGCATTGCAAATCACAGTATGTGCCTTGCAAAGTGTGAAAGGATTGCGCAGAGTGATGAAAATCTGTAACCTACTTTACAGAAGACAACTTTCAAGAATCCCTGGATGAAATTGGTACAGCAGCCAGAGTAACCAGCACCATGGTCTTAGCGAGACGTGCCTTCAATCTGGAGCCACAATCCTTACACTTGATTTACAAAACTGGATTACCTCAACGTGATTCTAACTTGGTCCAGAGCTGAAGGATATGCTTGCCCAAAGCAGGCTGTGAAAACAACTGACAAACCTGCTTTAACTGTACAAGCAGAGTATTTTTAAGGATCTTTTTATCCTTTTAAATTCCAACAACATGGTCAGCTGAGTTAACAAATTATACAGTGCCATAATCTCTCTCTCTCTTTGGGGGGAGAGTAACACGATTTTAGGTTAACTGAAACAAAACCACCCCAGGCAGTACAAAGCCACTCTGTAACTTGTCTAAGTAATAAAACAAAAACAATTCATGAACATTTTGACTTAATGTCATTCCCAATCTTCTTCAATGATCGTTTGTTCCAATTGAATTTTCTCAATTTAATTTTTCCATTAAAACTACTGCATTTACCGATATTGAAAGGTTTATAGTTGTGGCTGTACCCAGGAATAATCCCAATTTGTGTCTTTCTATAACAGAATTTGATTTTATCCACTGAAATAGATAACCTTTAAAAACTCTAGGCTATCAAATGAGTACCATTGTCAGCATTACTGTTTTTTTTTTATTCTTGCTATTTCCTGGTATCCAAGATGTCAGACAAACAGACCTATCTTACTGTACAACTGAGAGGACTCAAAACATTCATTCATTTTAAGCAATTTAAGTGTACAACTTGGGTTTGGGAGGATGGACAACCCCCCCACACAATTATCACTTCATCTAATTGAATCATATCATCTAATGAATCCAAATTGAATAATTACCACTAGCATAAATAACCTGTGTACTCACCCTTCCTTTCTCATTTGTTCTTTCACAACCCACCACCCACCCCCCTCTCCTATAAATTTCTAAGTATAGTTCTATGGGGGTCTCCTGTCTCTTCTTATGGTCAGGTAGGGGATCTTCGATCCAAGAAGGTGTTATGCCAAATTTTTCTGTTTTTTCTATGTTCTGTGTTCACTTGCTTCGCATACCTCATCAATAAAGTTTGTTTATTTAATCATTGTGTAGTGGGGTTTGTCCTGAACTATTGAAAAACAATGGCTACAATTCAACAAAGTGTGTATTTAATGCAGTTAAGAAATTGTTTGGGTCCACTTGTAAGAAAAGATTTTCAAACTTCTCTTTATCAAGTCAAGGTTTTACCATGCATTTCCACAGTAACAAGGCTCTTTTACTGAATGATGGCCCAAGAAGGGAAGGGATTCACATCTACTATATGAAGGCTCATTAAGTAACCCTCTTCTGTTAAAGCTACACAGGATAGAACCAGGATTCACTGACTGTAACACTTTTCTGTCTGAAAATAGCATTATGTCACCCCGAGGGACTGAAGGGAAGAAATTTCAATTTTCTATTCTTTACAATTGTACATGTATACGTAGAGTACAGAGAATTAAAAAACAACAAACAGCTCTCTATCCAAGGACAATCAGCATCAAGATACTCATCAATCACTAGAAATACTTAATGAAAAAGAAAAGTAATTGAGATACTATATAGATAGATAGATAGATAGATAGATAGATAGATAGATAGATAGATAGATAGATAGATATATAGATAGATACCTGTACTCTTACAACTGAAAGAGTAAAGTCTAAGCGAAGATGCTTTGCTCATGGGCTAATGAAACTACTTATCAGTCGAGTCCAGGTGGATTCACAAACAGGTACAATGAATTAATGAGGTGAAGTATTCTAAGTTGCCGGTGGCTACAGTTTGATTGGATTCAGTGAGGCATTCTGCAATGTGAAAAAGTTATCTAACCTACACTGCTGAGAAATACTGCATATCACAGGAACACAATTAGGTATGATTCCCCGCTCTTATATAGGTTATGTGAGTCTTAAAAATATAGCGTTACACATCCCTAATTGTTGTTACAACTGTTTAAATAAGGTATCTGCAATTTTTCTTTTCATTGTTAACATCCTGACAACTATTTACATTCAGTTTTAAAGCTATTTTCAAAATTTCAGCTCTAGTGCACTGATAGGGTAAGGGTTACTGCCCACATTGTCAAACAAGTAACACAGCAATAACAATCCATGGTGTTGTACAGAACAGAAAAGCCAGAGCACTTGTTATTATGTTTTTTTTTTTGTTTGTTTGTTTATTTTTTTGCTCTTCCTGTAGTGATTTAGAAGACAGATCTCAAACCCCAGTGCACTAGAGTGGACATTTTGAAAATAGCTTTGAAACAGACTTTAAAGTTATAAGTGTAAAAACTTGTCAGGATATTACAATGAAAATAAAAATTTCAGGTGCATTATTTAAACAGTTGTAGCGACAAGTGGGGACATATATCGTTATATATCTACATTTGTACAGGTGCCAAATAGCAAGCCGGGTGCTGAAGTCAGTAGCCATCAGTAGTAATACAGGGCGCCACTGGCACGAATTCCCAACTGTACTAATATAATACTTTTTGGGGTACAAACGTGAGTTTGTTCTAGATGCTACTTAAGGCTAGTGTAACATGAATGGCATCGTATCTTAATGCTAAGGGACAGAAAAGTCTAAACTTAAAACAAATCAAAACAAATCAACTATCCCATTGCTAAACATGCCAAAAAGCTAGTGTAAAGGATGAAAAAAGTGTCTTGCTATTCTTTACAAAGGGCTTCATTATTTATTTATCTTTTGCTTGGTACTGCCTTTAGTTATAGGGTTATATCACAGACAAGATCTTCACTGCAGAAGTCTTGTAAACATATGGTACAACTTAACAAAAAAAAAAAAAATTCTATTTGTGTGGCTATTCAATATGAGAAGGTGATTTGCCCACCTTTTTTTGCTGTAGCATGGTTTGCTATAGCGTGAAGAATGTGCTTGATACGTGCTGCTACGTCAATGCGACAATGGAGAGGAAATGTGGAGCTTCTAAACTGCATGGAAAGCAAGCAAATGATAAAAAATAAATCTACAATATTCCTGTTCTCCATATAAAGTGAACTGCTCAGTAGCCATATTTTGCAGACACTTGACCAGGGAGGGTAAACAAAAGACCGTCATGTTAGGAGGGTATGTGTTTTGTTCATGTGTTTTTGTGTTTTGTATAGTTAACTAATTTACATATTACCACTACATTACGATTCAGAGTAAACATTTGATTATTTTAAACTTGTTGAATTAATTTTCAAGCTGCACAAATGTCTTAGTATTTCCCTTTTAACGCAATGACTTAACTACCATATCCATCACTGACTGTGACCTCCTGTTAGAATCCTTCAACATAATTAAAAAAGAACAAAATATATTTTACAATCCATGTCATATTAATAATGCTGATGGATAATACTGTACTTTCAGGAGGTTTTGTTTAAGTGAAGCAGATAGTAATAAGCATCCTTTGCAATTCTAATGAGAAACAGTAGATCATGTTTTGACAAGTATACATTCTGTACAAGTATATGTATAACATACATTTTCAATAATAGAAAATAACCACCTTCAATACATTATCCTATGTTAAAGAATATGTATGCAAAACATGATGAGTGATAAAAAAATAGAGGAAATATGCAGACACTTTATATATATATATATATATATATATATATATATATATATATATATATATATATATATATATATATAAAATCATTGATTTTCAAGGTTTACATTTTGCGAGCATTTTTTTTTTTTAATTTCTTACGATTTATACAATATAAACCATTTTTTTCTTCTCAAAAATGCCCTGCATCTTAAGCAGAGAGAACACTAAGTCACTTTGTAGCTTAGAATTTGGTTTCAGGAGACTAGGTTTCAGGCCACTGCATGGCACACGACGAGAGACTTTGGTTACAGCAAAGTTGCCTCAAACTAGGTCTGTCGGTCTCCTGGAACCAGGTTTGAAGCCACTGTTTCTGAAAAAGTGGCTTTGTGTTGCCTCAGCTTTAAATTCGAGTACAGTGATATGTTTATTAAAAATTGCCAACAAAAGACCAGTCTGTGCGAGTACACAAAAAGAAATGTGACTGACTCCCTGAAAAAAGATAAAACAAAACTGCCCGATATTGAATCACCAATGACACACAGACAACCATTTTCAAAGAAACATCATTAGCGTCCCAAAGAATTTGAAGAGAAACTTTTACAATTTCAACATTTCTTTATTAGGCTCTGTTATAACAAACAGTACCAGCTTTGACAGATCGGAAATGCTGATCAGGGGGCTCCCAAGTCGCGTGCCCTATAGCCTAGAGTCACTGGTTTGTGTCCAGGCTATTCCACTGCTGACCATGGATGGGAGTTCCCAGGGGGCAGCGCACAATTGGCAGAGCGTTGCCCAGATGGGCAGGCTCTAGGTCGGTCAGGGTATTCTTGGCTCACGGCGCACCAACGACTCCTGTACACTGGCCGGGCACCTGGGGGTCTGCCTGTAAGCTACCTGGAGCTGCGTGGTCCTCCAATGCTGTAGATCCGAGCTGGTTGATTGGCGGGCCCACAGAGTGAAAAGAAGTGGACTGCTGACGGCACACTTTCGGAGGATGCATGTGTCTGTCTTCATCCCTTGCGAGTGAGCACGGGGGTGTCAGCAGTAAGCCGGGTTGAAATAAAAGTAATTGGACATTTCAAATTGGGGAGAAAATAAGAAAATTAATTGTTGATTCCAAATTAAAAAAAAAAATAAAATAAGTAAATAAAAGGAATTTTTCGCGATATGTCAAGCAAAACGTCATTTTTTATTATATGTATAATTGAGGTCGTTTCTTTGTAAATGCATCTTTATTTGATGTTTTTTATTTCCTCAAATTGAGGGTGGGAAATTTGGGCTGTGTCTTAAATTCGAGTGCATCTTAAATTTGAAGGAATATGGTATACAATTGCATCTGGAGTGTGGCAGGAGAGTGACAATAAACATCTGCCACCAGAATTCAGCACAAGAATCTGAAACTGAGATGATAATACTCACTAACAAAATGTATTAGTTGACAAAAAAAAACAAAACAAAACAAAAAAAAACATTAATGTCCATTTATTAACTCAAGCATTATAACTAGAAGTAATAAACAAAGTGTCAGTTTACAAAAACCAAAAAGTACAATAAACAAATTATAACGAACCCTCAATAAAAACCAAAAAAATGTATCCAACATTTCTAAATTGTCCAGCAAATCTAAGCACCTGAATGTGGCCATGTTTTAAGGTGAGTGAAGCTAAGGGATGTAACCTGCACATAAAACGGATATGATACCTGCCACACTCATCGGGCCTTTAGCATCTTCTTGCCTGGGGTTTCCCTTCTTTCTGTCTCACAAACCCTGTGGCGAGGTAAACTCCCTGCCTCCTATAGATGCTTTAGATTGCACTTGGCTATAATCCAATAACGACTGTATACCAATATGTTTAACCTTTCGGATACTGTACCATTGTTACAAGACTACGAGGACCCTTTGTATATGTGTGCACTGGTTATTAGAAGTGCAAACAACTATTTACTGTACGCAACATTTTAAACCAAAAACTGAAAAAAACTAACTTAAAAATACTACCAGTGGAATATAGAAACCCACGTAAGAATAATATTCAACATAAATACTTATTTCTAAATCAACCTGCTTGTTTCAACACTGCAGTGCAATGAAATGCAAACACATTGTATACCGGCAAATAACTCAGACTGGCATTTCCCAGGACCGAATTTATTCTCATTCACTATTTAAAGAAAATGGTAAAAGTCACCTTTTTATCAGTAACATCATTATCTTAATCTTAAGAAACTTTACTTACTCCCAAGTGTCCACTAAAGGTTTCACTGTCTATTTTATTAAAGATTAGCTTAGCAATTTTCAGCAAACTATTTTCAGGCAATTACAAAACAATACAGGGTTTATAGCTCAGCACCATTATATATAAATGTCCTTAGTGTGCCTTTATTATACAGTGTGTATTTCTGCTACTCAAAACTGAACAACAACCTTTATGTAGCCATCTACATAACTTGGTTTAATAAAGGTAATAAAAGAATATGGTCCCCTGCCCTTTTCATTTTAACTGTCTATTACTCTGCAAACCTGACTAAACCTGACTAAAATTTGACATGTTCCTCAAAAAAATAACATGTGTGCTAAAAAAATAATTGGCATTTCCACAGGCAAGTGAAAGACACAGCTGAAATTAATATTAAATGGCTGACAGTGAACTATCATGTTTTCCCCAGGAGTGAAGAAGGATTCATAACTCAACAGTTCAATAGTGAAGAAGGGAGGCCTACCTCTTAGCCAGGAGAGAAATGGTCATTAGACCATCATGTATAGCCAATTATATTTTAACAGCGACTATTCCATCTACTGTGCTCCAGACATTTTGGGGGTAGTGAAATCATAACTAATCATAATACAGTCCAGTAGACCAATCTATAAGCTAAAAGAAACCTTTCTTATAATGTTCAAACTTTCAAAGGATTAAAGGTATAACAGTTTTTTTTTTTTTTTTTTGTGAAATACTTAAATTGGTCTAATTGTACTGTTAGACATGGTACTAATAATACCGTAGCCTAATCGTTGAACCTTTCCAAAAACATGCTGCAGACAAAACGGAAATATTGTATTGCAAATTACGTTGCAAATATTGTATATGCAGCTATGACTCGTTTTCTTGTATCAGATTACATGGTGTTCTTTAATGAATTACATTTAACGAAAGTAAATCAATGACAAAAACTGAATGAGGATAGCTTCAAATGTCACTTAATTTCTTGCTTACATTTGTCTTTCTTTATGTTTGTAATCAAAATAACGAGTTCCTGATTCTGTTGCTAATTTTGAGTTATTACCATCTTATTTCTAAATCTGTCTTTACCTGCCGGCTACCCCTTTACACACACAAATGCCGCTACTGCAGAGACGTTTAAAAAATTATTTGAAATACCCATTTACACAGCACGATATTGCGCAAACTTTTTCATACAGCCAAAGGGATCATGTGAGCACAACTTTCAAACTTGTCAACAGATTGTTTTCATGACAACAGCGATTCACCCATAAATTAATAACGCACGACAGCGCATGCTGGGATAACATGATGCCTCAGGTGGTTGGGCATGAGGCTGCAAGCCGAGTGCGTCCAACACCCGAGAAGTGCGTGCTTAACTAGGGTGAGCTACTGTTACCACCGTGTAGACTGGGATACCTGCAACTTTAAGGGTAGGGATTCATTTAGGTGTTTTTAATCCCTCCTGTTTATTTAGTTTATGTAGAGAGAAGGTTCCTGAAGCTGGACCTTCCTTTTAGTGCTTGGCTCGAGCTTGGCCTCCTTTTATTTTCTGTGTTCTCGTGTTTTTTTTTTTTTGCTTATTTGTTATTCATGTACTGCATTGTATACATCCTCCTGCATTATGGATGCCATTTCTGGTACCCCAGTGGTGACCATCACTGCAGCTGCCTCTAAAATAAATAAAACCTGGATGCCTGAGCGGTGTTTCAAAGTCAAACCATTTGAGTCTCTCTTGTTTATCATCAGATTCCCACACAGTAACAGAACACCACTGTTACACCCCCCACTAAAAAGTATTGGCAATATTAATACAAATACTCAGTATATGACTTAGTGACATGATTCCAAGGCTTGATATGTTTTCACAGGAAAAGCCAAGGAGTCAGTTAATGTAGTACAGTAAACGTAATTATTTTTGTCATTTTTCACCGTGACACATACAGAGTATTAAAAATAGTATAGCGTTACTATTTATTGTAGTCGCTATTAAGAAATGAGAGATGGAGACTGTATATACCAAGTTGAATCACTTTATTAACAAATCCGAAGTATCACATACAGCAACATATCACATTTAGGTGAACACAGTAATGGCGGTCTGCTTAATCTTTATCTTCTCTCTTTCTCACTTTTCCTTCTCGCTCACACAGGAAGTTACATATCATTCACTCTCACTCAATCGTGCAAGATTAAGTAACCTATTCCTGACCTTACAATAGTTAATGTTTTTCAGCAATGAGTAACCTTTATATGGATGCTATGAGACTGTGGATTGTCGTAAAGTGCACTAGGACATAACTACGGAGCCTGACTTTTATTGCATAAATTATGAATTTTTAAAACATTATTATATACATAACTATTTTAAGCACAACAATACCAATCGTCACTTGATAGATGAGTGTGGCAAAGTGGTTTGCAGTGCGCAGGTGTTAAGGTGATGCGGTGCTCAAGTAATGACAAACAACAACGTCCAAAGTCACTTGACAACTGTAAATAATAATCACAGGCAATACACAGCTATGTGTACTACTCAGTAAAACCCCACTGGGTTCAGTCCCAAAATAATAATACAGTAAATGCACACACAGAACACAGACATGGTCACAAGTCCAGAGTGAGTGCTAACGTGCGAGTGTTGAAATACATTTATTTGTGAACAGTGTTATCCGCCTAACAAGAACAAACGTTTACAATTAGTACGACAAAACAAACAAACACTAAACACTCACGGTATATCACAGTCCTTCAGCAGTTCATCCATAACCATAACAAAGGAGCAGCTCTCTCGGCCACATCCCCTTTTGTACCTTCAGCCACGCCCCCTTGGTTGGTGAGTGAAATCGTTTTTCCTCCAATCCACGATTGCCACATCGCTTCCCGTCTGGGGCGAAGACTTCATGTACTGTGGCTCTGCCCCCATCATGGATGGCCAACTTTCGACTGACCATGGAATGAACTGTCAAACCATCCAGTCCAGGGCACACTGTTCCCTTTACGCAGTGCCCTCACAGGTTGGCAGGGAGATTTATACAAGATTCATTCTTTCTCTGTCAGTGAGTGAAAGCAATTCTATCAGTTGTTTAGTTTGGTAACAGATAACATAAAAAGATAATAAAAAAAAATGAAATTGCCACATTATATTAAAAAAGAAATCATAAAAATGAGTAATTTACTATTATCACATATTCATTAGCTTTAAATCTAATAGAATTAGCTCTAATTGCTTGTTATTAACTTGTAATATTTCTTATCGAATAAGACATTGAATACTTTTAGTATGACATATAGCCCCAGTGCAGACTGTTCAGTTCATTTATTTAATTAAAAGTCTATCATTGAAACAACTATACTAAAATATAACAGGGGAACTTTTGACATGGAAAAATGTTACTCTAAAGAAGGAAAAAAAAACTCCTCCTTTAAATCAAGGGATATAGTCAGTTTAATTAAGTCTGCTGGTTCGTCAAGGAGAGGCTTTTACTCTGAAGTAGGGTGCTTGCAGTCTGTTATATGTATTGGATTACCACAAATGAAACCTATGACAATCTCCATTATATATACAATCTCTCTTTTTCTCTCTCTCTCTCTCTCTCTCTGTCTGTGGTGAGGGACAGTACTTTCTCGTGCTGGGAAGAGTGAGTTGCCAGTGTGGCTCAGGGAGGACCAAACAGGACAGGACTTAGCTGGCTCTATACTGGAATTACACTGTCAGTGCATGCACCGATAGCTATAAGCAGGCTGTAAGAGGGGAAAGCAGAGGTAAGTGAGAGACTTTCACTGATCGTCATTTAGCAGATGGCAGTATCGCCTTTTTTTTTTAGAGGGGCTTTGCAGCTACCTTTAAGAGGTGAATAGTAATAAAGCTTGATAAAGCTTTTGACTAATTCAACTGTTTTAGATCTATAATTTACTGCAGCAATACCAAATAACCAAATGAATGACTACAGCTGTGCTAACTGTTTAGTAGTCTATTAATATAAAGACATTTTATAGTTAGAGGTGTTTGATTAACATTGCAAAACATTATCAGTTGAAAGTATTCAATGTATTTATGTTATTATAGTCTGTAACAGCCTTAACCTCTTCAATGTTGACAGCAGATATGAGCATGAGAATTTGTGCGTTTCCCAAAACTTCCTGTCAAATATGACCATGTTGTGAAAATAAATTAAACTAGCATTTATGCTGCATGTCATAAACCATAAGGACTGATGAGCATAACCCCGTTTGATACCACAGGTGCTTTATATATTTACAAATTTAAACATTTAATTAAAGAATCTAGTCTAGGCATTTGCATTGTTTCAGTAGTGAGGTTTGACAGCAGGAATGGTATAATAGGGACCATAGATTATCCACCAAGCCTGTTTCCTTTGGCAACCATTTATTTATTTATTAACCATTACACCCATTAGGACTGAAGCCTCATTTACAAGAGGCCCTGGCATGACAACACAAATAAACAGCAGCAGTGAAAGTCAACTCACCCACTGAAGTGCACAACACAGTTTAATACAAACAATAATAATAATTCATACACAATATAGAAAAACAGAACACAGTAATACATTAGAATTAGGCTTGACAAAGAGTCTTCATTATTTCATAAACCTTCTCATTTTAAAGCCTTTGAGACTGATATTGACTGGCTTTTCCATGATTATTAAACTACATGAAGCACGGTGGCAGTTAACGGTAAAACACCAAAGTGATCACAGGAATATTTTAAAGAATGATCTCTGAAAATAGAAACTTTAGTTGTTAAATGACAATGAACAAATGGGTTTGGGACCTGATTCTGGGTTCTGATTTGGGATTTGGGGCGCAGTTTGAGGTAAACTGGAAGTGGTTTGTGGACGGTGTTTAGTTACATGCTCACTGTGTCTAGACTGAGGATCAGAATGTGGTATGGTAGCCTAAGAGAGAAACATCATTCATAACCAACCATAATATCTACAGCAATAGAAAACCAACTTCTGTATATTTAATAACATTGCCAAAAATGAATTCCTCATTGGAAATTATAGTTGGTTAAAACAAGTGAATTAGTACTATCTGTGTGTGTCTCCAACTTGCTGCATGCCTGAACAAAAGGGTTCAAATAAATGTAAATATATTACACAAAATTATTTAATAAGAGCAACATTTACAATGACTTATACTTGGAAGGAAAATATTTTTGTTTCCCAAACTTTACTATGCATTGACATACCCAGATGAAGAAAGCAGGTAGCTTGACAAGTCAAAGAGTACAATTCTATATTTAGAAGAGAACAGATACATACAGAGGGTCACTTTAGAGATAATAATTCATTGAAGGTGTTTAAGAAAAAAACTGTGTGAATTTATATTGAATAGTTTATTCTAAGGGGGAAAAAGCTGAGAAAAATATAGCGCTATCCAGAATGATACGTTAATATTGCTGCACACTAATTTCCAATCTGTTGTGTCTGGGATGTCTGCCAATAAAATGACCAGTGATGGTGGTAGAAAAATAGTATGCCACTGACAGTCCTGTACTTGGATTATTAATGAGTTTTAATTAAAAATGTAAGTAAAGCAAAATGACAAAAATTAAACATTTTTAAAAGGCCAACTCAATTTTGGTCGAATGCAGAAAACTACAATTTGCAAAATGAATGTAGAAAACTACATTAATCTGCACAGCTGCGAAATACAGTCTCCATGCCACTGAACTCTCCTGCTGTGAGTATTCCCCAGGAGATATGACCTGATGGGAATACTTCAGGCTGGCACCTGAAAGGCATTTTCATTTATCAACTCACAGGAGGGCTTAGTGCAGGAAGTATTGGGAAAAAATGAAAAGTATTGTGTGTTGGACATGTGCACCATATATTTTGCATTGTGTGTTCTTACCCCATGCATTCACTTCACAGCCCCTGTGATTATACAAACTATAAACTCTGACAACAATAAAAATTCTTACATCCTTCAGTCTTTTGGGACTAGTCACAATAATTGCTTTGGAGCCAGAATGTTTTACAGCAGGCTTGCTTCCCAGCTCAGGAGACTAGTTTTGGGACTGCTGCATTTGAAACACACAGTAGCAAAGACAGAATCCTCTTTTTTGTGTAAGTCCCTACTTCTTAAAGAGGAAAGGCCAACCTACAGTATATGTGTCTAAAATGTATAGCTTTTAAGGAACTAGCCATATATTTGTACATTTTTAACACATGAGGTCTGATACATCTCTATGTTAAATACATATCTATTTGCAAGCTTCACTTTCACACAGCATTGCACTTGGGTTAGCCAGCTAGCTGCTCCCCCTGATCACATGCTTGGCAGCCAATAACATGCTTAGTTATATGACTTGCGAAGTGAAATAGTAATACACTTCTTAAGAGCAAGTCAAGCAAACACAGAACTTTCTTAAATCTTATGTTCACTGTACCATGTTTCTTTCAAAGCTGCATATTTGAATCCAGTACAGTGAATGGAAGTGCACAACATGTAAGGTTTATGAAATTATTTGTGTTTAGTTATTTGTTTTTGGTGGGGATGAGCAGAAGTGAATGTATAACTAAATTCAGAGGCAGGGGCTAACCACATACATATTCTGAGTATGAAAAAGAGCTGGCTTATGCAAAAAGACTGAGGTACTGTAGAAGAGCTTTGGTTTGAATTCAAGTTCAATATACCCATCTACAGGCCGCAATAGTGCAGTCCCATGTTAGCGTTGCATAGAGTTTTGCACTATGGGCTGACAAAAGGAGTAATTTATTTGATGTTTATATAGTTAGAAGGGAACAATACAAAAATGTAATATTTGGTATGTTGTGTGTTTTTGTCTTAGCATTTTTTAGTAACTCCACTGTTTCCATGAACAATGCAACTAACTTCAAACTAAAATGCACCTATTGTAGTGTGAGATGTATTATTGTTTGTACCCACTCCAAATTAGACAGGTAGATGGCACTGGTCACAGATAGACAATTATCTGCAGTAACTAAACTCAAAGATAAACAAGGGTGTCCTTGGAAAACTTGATAACTCTCAACTTAGGAACCACCTGATTTTGCTTAATATTTCAAGAAAAAACTAAAATTTGCAACCCACAAACATTTCAGTTTTCCAAAAATAGCATTTGATTTTTAATTGGGTTATCAAGTTTTTCTGGGACACCCAATTACTTTCCAGTATCCTCTAACTAAAAGATAATAAATGGATTATTTACTGTATATTATGCACAAATTAATTATGCTGGGAAAAAAAATGTATATACCCATACCAAGTGAGTTTGCCACCCCTATTTTAATGATCTAAACAAATAAATACTGGTGTTGTTTCTATCCTTCAAGTAGGTCTCACTTTGATGTTTCATTGTGATGACTTTCTCATTTGAAAAAAAGTCCCCAGCTAGTAGCTAGCATAACAAACAGTGAATCCAAGCAGTTCTTTTTATTCTCAGGGTGAGCTGCTTTGCATAATAATACAATATACTGTAAAATATACTGACAATTAACTTCACAAGAACACAGGGTCTCATAATATTCTTTCCATTCTCTAAAATAAATCTTTTTTGCATATTGTTTTGAATTAATTTAATTGATATCATGGTCTCATTGGTTTAATCTATCCAGTATTAAAGAAATGTAATGCAAATCTTATGAGTGTATACGGTAGTGAATGTTTCGGGGGGCTGAATTCACTCTTAAAATCCATCCCATAAACCAAAGAATCTGTACATTTTCTAGGTTAGCTGAGTTCATTTAGCTTTACTTCTTGTTCTAGCCAGTGGCAATTCATTTCCACTTGGCATCAAGGTTCATCCACCACTGTGGTATAGTTTCCATTTATAGTCAAGAGGGGCTGAAACCTCAGGAGTATCTTGCACACTGACTATGTAGCAGCTGTGGCTGGTAGCATTCTAACTCCCCATATTATAGCTTGTACATGCTTACCAATTAATGTTAATGAGTACATGGGCAAGTAGTCTTACAAGATTGTGCATGTGCTTTCATAGAGGCCATGGGGAAATATTACTCTGGTTAATTTTATGTGAATCAGCTATTTTTTCTTTGAGGTAAAACAAACAGCCCACATCTGTCTTTACTTATATTCAGTTAGATATTAAGTACAGTTGACGTGTCTCTTTTGAATATCCTTTACAGGGACAACCCTTGTAAAAGTTTACTATAGTATTTTTTGCAGTTTTACCATGCTTTTCATATAGTTATACTATGCATTTACTATAGTTTACCCTGATTTGCCATGTTTATTAATATGCTTTATCATATCTTGCTATTGTTAGCAATGCTTAGCTACGCTTTACCATGCTTTCACTATGCTTTATTAAACTTTGCTGTGCTTTTACTATGGTAAACTTTGATAAGGAAAAAGTTGCAAATGGATACCATTTCATTGTATGTATATGTGTGATCTGGAAACTACTCTGCCATGATATTATATGAACCAGAAGTCATTACACAATAATAAAGTAGCAAAAATGAATATACAGTAAATGTGAACTTCAATAGAAATTACAGTTCAGATCAATTCAGTGAACCTTGGGCTCTTTGTTTTTACATTTTTCCTTCAGAAATCATAGACCGCCATGTGTTAAATAATATGGCACTCACAAGTTGTGAGTGGTTGTGGCCTAGTGGGTTATCCCAAAAATCCTTGGAGGCTCCAGGTTCTTTGAATCACTTGTGCTTGGTTACCCACCCATGATAACTTGGTACATTAGGTTTGCAGTAGACAAGCACTACACCACTATTAAACTGGGGAGGTGTGTCGAGAATGCATGTTTGTACTGTACTCCTTTGTTATTTCACTATCTGACTTACACATCAAACAACATTGAGATATTGAATGTAGTGAATAGCCTTTAGACAGTAAAGTATGGTACATGTACAACATCGTTTTCTGTCAACATGGTCAAAGTGTGTATGAACTGAGTTTGTGAATGATTGCATTTTGGAATAGTGAGGTTGATTTTTAGGAGATATTTGACATTAAACCGGTGCGAGGCTTTGATAAGAGAATATCCGCTATACATAACTGTAGGGTAACAACAGACTGGTACATCAGTTATTTTCAAAATAACAAGAGCGTGTTTGCCATGTCAGGCATACTGTATGCAAATCGTATCATTGCATTACAGCTGTCTCATTTAGGGAGATTTAAAGGGAAATCAAATTGGAGATAAATGAGTCAACACTATTGATTTCCTGTGGAATGTGTGTGAATAAAAGCACTTAGTGAACTCTAGTTTATTGTTAACATGAATTGTGTCCCTGAATTTGCTTGAATCAGCAGTTGACTAAACCCTGAGAGGCTGTTAAAACCTCTGTTTTACAAACAGATTAGGTGGATAATCTGCATTGTTTTTGCAAATGGGAATGCAGAGGCTTTTAAATAACTGCATTAACGGTACATGAAAAATACAGTAGGGCAAGCCAAACAATTTATTATTGACAAATTCTTATATCAAGTGCTTTATACTGTGTATTGATAAGTAAATGAAAGAACACTGTGTAAGGGGGGACCTTTTCTGCAATAAAATACAGCTGTCTTAGTTGTAATGGATGAAAAGCACTTTGTCCTTAAAATATAAACACTTAAAAAAAAAAAAAAAAAAAAAAAAACAGCAGATTAGAATCTCTTACAAGATCAAAAGACAAAAGAGACCCACAATATAATACACAGGAACAAGTCTCCCCAAAAGGTGGTTGGGGTCTTGAGTTGAATAGTTTCAGTGTCTACAAGAGCCTTATAGTTTTATAGACTGCCTATGTACCAATTCAGTGAGATCTATGCATGTTTTTTTGATAATAAATAATGTGTTTAATCTACGAAATACGAGTGTGTAATCCTTAAAAAATATCCTCTTTCAGAACCATTTAAATATAGTTTGGCAATTAACTCTTGTGAGATTTTGTAAATGATTGAAAAGCTTTTGTATTACACTTTTTCTCTAAAATCTTTGTGCTTGTTTGGAGAATTGTTAGTGATAGGACTGAATTGACTTCCTCATTGAAAGTTGAAAGATCCAACTGTATGTTGTTACTAACTGAAAATGATGATGCCCCATTACGAAATCTAAATACAAGCTATGGGTTACTTAGAAATGTACAGCTGGACGCTGAACTCTCACAGTCCTACTTTCACTGAATCTAACAAGATAGACACATCATTTAAAAACAGAAAACACTCACAAAAAATAAATGTGTGCTTCCTTGCACACACAGATGGGAAGCAACCTTGGGGGGATATAACAACATTTCTGCTATCAATTGGTATTATAAATTTTGTGGTTAAACTTTGATAATAAAGTTAAATGAGTGCCAGACCAGGGTTTTTAAATCAACCTACTTACTAGCTCTTATTATGACTACTTCAAATTGGAATAAGCAGGTATTATAAAGACAAAGCTATAGATGATAAGTTGCTGCGACTGCTTCCTGGTACTTAATAACTTCACTAAACTCATTCCAATACTGAAGCTGCACCCAGAACATGTAATTCAAGCAGAAACACCAGATGCAGCAGCTCACATATGGCGTTGTATTTGAAATATTTGCATATCCTGAAATTATGTAAACGAAGTGAAGAACCATAAGATTCTCAGCACAATGAACCAGTAATTAAAATAATTAACCCAATTCAGTATGTTTTAGTTATCATTTAACTACATATAATGTTCTCTTTAAATACATTTTTTGTGATCAATGTTTAGGGCCCCAATCAGAATCGCTTAGTTAAAGGAAACACCCAGGAGTAATTGCGTCCAAACAGTTTTTAATATGTACTGTAGCTAAAACTCGAGGTCCATTACTGTGGCCACACAGAAGACAGTTTGTGGACATTTACATAACAAAAACATCTTTGACTACAATAAGGTTATAAGATAAGCCAATCACAAACATGCCTTCAAATCATGATATCTTTCTATAGGGCATCTGATTTCTATTCATTTCTCTTTTCTATGTTTGTTGTTGTTTTTTTTTAATATAAATAAGAAAAAACAAAACATATAATGCAGAGTGAAACTCTCTTTTGTGCCACTTCATGTGCCCCTTTTTATTTAATAGGAGAAGACTTCAAGGAGCAAAAGTCTGCAACATCTCTACTCAGTTACTTATTGTACCATTGTAAATCCTGTCTTGTATAGACAATGTTATTCATTATTAACAAGATCAGAGTAGTGCAACGTATTATAATTCCCCAAAGCTCCATTAAAAGTTAGGCTTCCAAAAAATGTCATTAAAGTTTTATGAATTGACTGCTAGTTCAGCGCATTCATTTGTCTGAGAGCCTTCGATCTGTGATGTACTGTTTGTCCCACTGTAGGAGGCATATTTAATAGTATTATAGCAACAGGACAGAATGTACCCTTTGTCGTCCAGTTCCTCTAAACGGTAATTAGAAAGTGGAAGTCTCATTCAGATCTTATTTATCTGGAACTAATATATATATATATATATATATATATATATATATATATATATATATATATATATATATATATACATACACACACACACACACACACACACACACACACACACACACACACACACATATATATTTACTAGATTGTTTAGTTTAATAAACTTTCAATTGGACTTGGGAGAGGCTCATTTGTTTTGCCATAATACAAATCTGAGGATACAAACTCCCAAATTTACTTCCAGTGCAGCACGTAGCACGACCCCATCTGCACTTCACTATCTATGGGGGTTCAGGTGAGTCTTGGTCCATGCTGCATAGGAAGTTGGACAGGAAACAGTGTTTATCCACAAATGTATGGTCTTCAAGGGTAAATGGCTTCTCCTGATGTAAATACACATTTTGGAAAAGTAAAGTAAAATAAAATAAGGGGTTAGTAAGAAATGTGTTGTATGTTTTTTAAACAATGTTTAATACATATGTAATGTCATTAGATTACAAGTGGAGTTTGAAGCTAGCAGTAACTGCAGTATTTATTTACTGTAGCAAAAATGAAGGTCTCTTTTCTTTGTTGGTTTGTGGTTATAATGTATTTTTTCATTGTTCGTTTAAGGCTTAGGTGTAACTAACCTTTTGATTGCTTTTGTCTGCCAGTGCCCAATAATGAAATGGCTGGAGGACAGGAAGGTGTCAGATCAGGCATTCTGTTATTTGGGACCTTGATTATTATCCTGATGACAAGGAGTCAGATCATTAAAGGACAGGGACAAGGTAAGTTAAAAAATATCTTTACATAAACTTTTGCTGGTTTAATGGCTTGATATTACTTGGAAATTGGTGCTTTGTTAAACAATGTTCCCCACCTCTTCTTTCTGGGAGGGGTTTGGATTAGTTCTACTGTTATACATGTACGCTGTGTGGGTAACAGTTCTCCTTGTGATTGGTGAAGTTTTGTTCGGTTTGTATGTTGTTTTTTTTTTGTTTGTTTGTTGCTGCAGTTGCTACTTTTTATTATCATTAAACAGACAATCGTGTCTAGTTTGTGTTCTCGGGCTGTGCTCACACTGGCTCTGTTTAGGGGGTTTGGTCTGCACTCGATTTGGTACTTTTGGTGTGAAGTGTGAACAACAAAGTCTGCTTTGGAAACAAACCATACACAGTCCTCCTTAAAAGGTGATCTCGGTCTGTTTTGGCAAACACACCGAGTCTGGTTCACTTGTTAAACGTCAATGTGAATAACATATGGAGTCCGTCCTTTTGCACATAACATTACAAGGTAACCTGACTCGGAAGTAAACATGCGTGTAGTTGAGTTCATATTCTGAGGAAACAAGTAGAGCAAAAAACAAAAAATGTCTTTGGGAACTACATTATGGTTACTTACCAAACATCCCATGAAAACTGGGATTGTCACAGTTTCAGCCTTATTTATCCTGGTCAGAAAACTGTAAAGTTGCTCATTGTTTCGGTTTTGCTGATGTATTTTTTTATTTTTTATTATTAAGTACAAAACTGCATCAGTGTGCTCTACAGGTTAATAACAAAGTAATGCATTAGGTTGTGTTAGCACAATCAAAAATAAAATAAACAATTATATGGTTTATTTGTTTAATCATTCTGATTATGTGCATATGTTTAAAAGGTAGACCCAAATAGCTGATCTATTTTTTAAATCTGGTTTTTTGTACCTTTAACGTGTGGTTTGATGACAATATAAAGAAAATAATGAATTGCTATAATCTGCAATAAATTACCGCAATGTTAATTTCTAAATTACTGTGTTATTATACACTGTTATTTTAACAGCTTCAGAGTTGCTACGGCTTCAGTGAATTGAAGAAAAAAAAAATCCTAGTTTTTCACTGTGGAAATCTGGACAGTGGGAGAAACTGAAGCTCTGACAGAAATTTGGTCAGACACCAAAATCCAAGTCGAACTGGACAAAACAATAATAGTCAAATACATGTAGTCTTTTCTTAAATTACTTTGTTTAATGCAGACTAGGAGAACCACGCAGAAATGCGAAAACTATAGGCATTCAATACGTATGAATTAAATTAGAGAAGTGCTCCCCCAGTGCTTTCTTCCACAGCAATATGTAATAATCTAAAACATGCTATATTAAAAACCAGAGCAATACATTAACAGCTGCCACCCGGTTCACACACCATATAAATGAGCCGAGTTCACTTGAAAACCACATTGTGAACACAAATGGACTCGGTCCTGAAAAAAAATGGAAAAGGACCAAAAAGAAAACAACTTTAGTTCACAACCAAAAGAGCTCTGTCCATTTGCTCGTAGATAAGTGCATACATTGTTTCACACTAATTTTCATATTGTTGCCAGAATATTCTTTTTAGCCTTGGACGTTTTATAATGCTTTAATAAAGTAACATCCAGCACCACTGAAACAGTGCAATCCTAAACATGCGACACATGCCGATAAGTCAGTAGAGATTTTTTCAGCAAAAAGAACGAGATCTGAAAGGTCAGTGGGATCTGAGCAGCTTTTTGAAGGATCCCAGGGTGTCAGCTTCAAAACATTACTGAGGAGACAATTCTTTGTTTAAAAAAGTGCCTCCTATTTTCTGTTCTGAATGCCCCTTTATCTAATCTCCATTTGTGACTCCTGGTCCTTGTTTCTTTTTTCAGTTTGAAAAAGTCCCCTGGGTCAACATTGTCAATACCTTTTAGAATTTTGAATGCCTGAATTAGATTAGCCGTGTAGTCTTTTTTGTTCAAGACTGAATAGATTCAATTCTTTTAGCCTGTCTGCATATGACATGTCTTTTAAACCAGGAATAATTATGGTTGCTCTTCTTTGCACTCTTTCTAGAGCAGCAATATCCTTTTTGTAGTGAGGTGACCAGAAGTGAACACAATATTCTAGAGGTCTTACTAATTGTATTGCATTGTAAAGTTTTAACATTACTTCCCTTGATTTAAATTCAACACTTTTCACTATATATCCGAGCATTTTGTTGGCCTTTTTATAGCTTCCCCACATTGCCTAGATGAAGACATTTCTGAGTCAATATAAACTCTTAGATCTTTTTCATAGATTCCTTCTTCAATTTCAGTATCTCCCATATGGTATTTATAATGTACATTTTTATTGCCTGCATGCAGTACCTTACCCATTTATTCTTTATTAAATGTCATTTGCCATGTGTCTGCCCAGTTCTGAATCGTGTCTAGATCATTTTGAATGACCTTTGCTGCTGCAACAGTGTTTGCCACTCCTCCTATTTTTGTGTTGTCTGCACATTTAACAAGTTTGCTTACTATACCAGAATCTAAGTCATTAATGTATATTAGGAAGAGCAGAAGACCTAATACTGATCCCTGTGGTACTCCACTGGTTACCTCGCTCTTTGAGGTTTCTCCTCTTATCAGTACTTTCTGTTTTCTACATGTTAACCACTCCCTAATCCATGTGCATGCATGTCCTTGAATCCCTACTGCATTCAGTTTGAGAATTAATCTTTTATGTGGGACTTTGTCAAAAGCTTTCTGGAAATCTAAATAAACCATGTCATATGCTTTGCAACTATCCATTGTCGATGTTACATCCTCAAAAAAATCAAGTAGGTTAGTTAGACATGATCTTCCTTTCCTTAAACCATTCTGACTGACTCCCAGGATACTGTTACCATATAGGTAATTTTCCATTTTGGATCTTATTATAGTTTCCATAAGTTTACATATAATAGAAGTCAGGCTTATTGGTCTGTAGTTACCTGGTTTGGTTTTGTCTCCCTTTTTGTGGATTGGTATTACGTTTGCAATTCTCCAGTCTGTCGGTACAACCCCTGTGTCAAGAGACTGTTGCATGATCTTGGTTAGCGGTTTGTAAATAACTTCTTTCATTTCTTTGAGTACTATTGGGATGATCTCACCCAGCACAGGGGATTTGTTTATTTTAAGAGCTTCTAGTCCCTTTAACACTTCTGCCTTCTGTTATGCTAAAGTTATTTAAAACTGGATAGGAGCGGGTCGACGTGTGGGCCATGTTGCCCGTTTTTACTTGTCTTTTTCTGTCAAAGTGAATCTAATCACACCCTACTTGTAAATGTGCTCTAATTTATGGTGCAATATAGTGTAGTGACAAACAAGACGAAATCAATGGCTGTAAAGTTACCTTTTCTACAGCGCCAAGTTTATTTTGGGAAATGAATGCTATTGAAAAGCTCCAAGGTTAATGTGTCCTTTTGTTATTTAGCAAGGAAAGACTGGAGATTTTAACATTCAGTGCTCATATACCGAATCTGATTAATGAGCTTGGGGCATGGCACATGCCAGAGTAAAATATACTCTTAAGTGAGCTGAATATGGTACGGAAATGTCCTAGAAGAGTTGGAATAGAGAAAAAAAAGGCAATTATGCTTGCTGGAGACTGTGGGGTTTATACTGTATGCAATTAACTTTCCCCTCAAAGTCTCCTTTTTTCTTTATATGAAATAGGTTTCATCAGAGTGATTGCATGGCTTGTATCATTTGAAATATGCCTTAATCACATTTTAAAGCAAAGCTCCTGGTGGCAGTTGTGTCCCTTTCTTGTGATAGGATTCTATACATTAGATTTCTCTCTTACACAACATTAAACTGCTTTACAATTAAAACCCAGGGAAATGCTAAACCAGTGGTTGCGCATTGTAAGGGGACAGTTATTTTGTTGACTGAATGCAGTACTGCATAGATGTGTTTCCAGATGGCATCTGCCTCTTTGTTCACACATATATTCATACTGTATATACATATCCTTGAGCAGTTTACTTCTGAATGTATAAACCAGCATGCCACGGGTGTGTAGTTTATATATTACATTTCTCTAATATTACATTCAGTTTTTATGTAGGGTACATGCTTTCAAAGTTCCTTTGAAGTGACTTGGGTCTGGTAGTAACCGGCAATGCAAAAGCCGTCTATAATATTGAAATACAGCTTACTATTACATTGAACAGTATACACAAGAAATACAGGAATAGACATACTGACATACTGCAGTACCATGTCTGACCCCCACTCTGAGAACCCCTGTATTTCACAGGGCATTGTATTGTTATCCACTTGAAAATTAGATTATGCATCTCAGTGCTCTAACTTAGCTCTAGGATTTTAAAATAAAGAAAATACACAAACTCCTTTGCTCACAGGTGATGTGCTTCAATAAAGTTTAGAGGTGGAACAGTAAGCCGAGTGCGTGTGTGTCAGTTGTGGAGTTGATAACATTGGTTTTTTTTTCTATTCTTCTACTGTAGCTGTTCATTTTTTTCACTCTAGTTTGTTTTTTGACTATGGCAAGTGTTAAGTCTGTGTGGGTGTCAAATGGTGTAGTAAATTCAGCTCAATCTGCCTGGGGTTCACATTTACTAGATTCTGCAACAGTTTGATAAATATAAAGCTTGCAAGGTTTTCAGGCAGGGAATCTACAGTATCAATAATACAAGTGCCTAGTATATTTCATTGTTCAATCTTCAAGCCAATTACTGGCAGGTTACCATCAGCCTATAAGATATATAATCCTACTTCACAAACTCTTGCCTGCTTTCGAATGACCAACCTCCTCCTCAACCATCACCGGCTCACTCCCAGCCTTCTCGAGGGGGGGGGGTATACGATGCTCCTCTGCCTAATCATTTTTGTTCACTAGGATGAACACATCTCATCGATTTATTATTTTATTCTTAGTTTTTTAGCAGGCGGCACTGGGATGCTCCGAAGGATGAGGCTGTGCTCCAACTATTTTTACTCTACTTATTTTTTTTTTTCAACCATTGTTTTGCTTCAGTGTTTTTGGAAATCTGTAAGATTTGTATTATAATAAAGGTGGTTATTTAATGCAGCATTGTCCCGACTGAATATGAATTTGCTCAAAATGTTATCAATTTCCAGTCTGCTATCAGTAATGCAATCTGTACTGAAATTATAATTTGAGTTATTTTCTGGAACATAAACTACAACCCATTGCACTGCAATGGGAACAGAATGAAAAACATCTATACTTTAGAAAATTTCACCATCAATATACTTCAAAGTTTGCACTACTATTAAAAAATGTATCCCCACACACTCACTTTACAACCCAGACCTTGCATCAAGTGATATCCATCTGGATCATTTTGTTGGTTTGAGGATGGATGAGGATGTGAAAGCGTGTTTTATATACACAGAGCAATTCTCAAGTTGACCACTTATTGAGAGACACCATTCATCAAGAGGTCTTGTACTGTATGTCCTTGTGAAAAGGCTGTATTTGAATGGAACAAATCTTAAGGAGTTCATGGAAAAACAGAGCAACATCCAAAGTGTCACAGGTTAAATTGCTGTCAAAAAAGATAACAAGATAAACAATTCTAGAACTATTAACATGAGTCACAGAGTGAGATGTAGCCAACAGCAATAAATGTTTTGGTAACACTTTAGTTTAGATAATAATTGTCATAATCCGTCATAATTGTATCTCATTGATTGTATGAGATACAATTGTGAATTATCTGTTTGAAACGATATTAAAACAAGTACTTACTCCCCAAAGGGAAAAAACAAGTTGTCTCTAGAGTTTGTTTATATTGACTAAAACATATATTTTATGATAGCATAAATTTGTCAATAGTAAAAAAAATCCAGGCAGAGAAAATGCATTGAAGGGGCAATATGCCCTTTTTAAGTAAGTCTGTGTTAATGAACAACCCTCACTACTTACTATCATTGCCTCCTGTGTACTATTTGTATGTGTATCTTGGTCATTGATCAGCTTGGGAACCTCCTGAAGTCATTACCTTCTATTCAATTTGTATGTTTTCTTAGAAGATCTCCATTTTATGTCTTCTTGGTGCACATTTCTTTATATTTTAAGTTTGATACATAATAAACACGAGGGCAAAAAAACAATCATGTCTTACTGTAACAGAGGGTCTTAGTACCTGCTACTTTGTTGTGGGTGTCTGCTGAAGGAAGAGAGAGAGACAGAGGGATGCAGTTGACTGCCACTCAGGCATCCAGGTTTTATTTCAAATAAATAAAGTTGCAGTGACGGGTTGCTACCACTAGGGCACCGGCAATGATAGCCCTAGAGCAGGAGAACATACACAGGCAGAGTGTAATCAAAATAATAACAACAACAAAAAAAACCCCGCAAAACAAAACATTGAGAAAACAGCTAAAAACAAAAGTTTGCCAAACACTGGCTTAGAGCTGCTCCCACTAAAAGGGAAGTCCCGCTCTGGAACCTACTCTGTGACACACTGAAATAAACTGTTGTGGGATCAAAATACTCTAAATTAATCCCTACACAATTCACTCACACTGGCTCTCCACACAGTAGTGATGCTGCACACTTGCTGGAACTAGAACAAAAGAACTGGCTTCCAGCTCATTTTTTTATATCATGTGGCTGGGCTTAATTGATCATTCTGGCAGGAAATGGCCGAGCGGTGACATCAGGCCAGAATGAGGAAGCACACTCAGGGCAGGTGACTGCAGTTGAAAAAGACGCAGCATTTATTAAAGAACAAAAATAAAATATTTAAACAAAACAAAAAGACACTGCTCACAGAGCCCAGATAAAAATGTTTAACAAAAATAGTCACAAACACAAAATAATAAACTCCAGGTCAGGTTAGGCAAATCGCTTTCACTGTTCCTGTATAGTTTTTAAATATCTCCTCTCATCCCTCTCTCGCTCTCCTCCATACACCCACCTTCGAAGTGCAGAGAGCTGCAGGTATTTATACAGGTGACCATCTCCCGATTAGCAACAAATGAATCACTTAATTTGGGAGATGGCCCCCTTCTGGGGATGGGCTTCTCATCCACGCTGCAAAAACAAAACATACGGGCCGCTGTCATTTACAATAAATACATTTTTAAAACAATAACCAAACAAAATACATAAATACAATAAATAAATCATAAAACTAACAAATACAAAATAACACAGGGGCAGAGGGGGAGACCCTGTTCTAAAAATAAACAACTAAATGTACAGGGCTGCTCACCCTGTTACAATCATCAATTAGTCAATTAAGCCCCAGCCACATTCCGCACATTGATTTGGCAGATTTAGATTTAACCCCATCCCTGCCAAACTTAAATTCAAACCTTTTCAACTTTATTTACAACCCACCATATCTATTACACACCTACATTCAATATTTACACAATAGATTATTTACACATGCAGAGCTTTTGCATTTCCTCACTTACTAAAACACAGAAGCTCTTATAGCTTTGATAGATGGTATCCTTTGGCTATGTAATTTGTGATGATTAAGTACTTGTGAAACCATTAATCTTACAATGCAAGTATCATTTTCTAGCCTTCCTGGGCTGTAGTGGGTGAATCGACGAACACCGAAGACAGAAGCTGCCCATCTGACGATTTGAAATGCCCCACCCAGCGTATTCCAGATGGTTCTCATGCTGAGGCCCTAGGGAGGCTGCACTTTGGTTGATCCCTCGAGCCAGCATCACCACCATTGTGTGTGTTGATAAGCCAGGGAGGCCACAAATTGGCTGATCCCTGGAGCCAGCATTACACTTCAGCCTGCAACACTGGATCAATAACGAAGCCACGTTACCTGGCAGAGGAAAAGCACTGGAGGCTCATATCTTACTTCCATGTGTGCAGATGTTGCAGCGAAGCTACGTCTTGCTTGGTCCCCGCCACTATTATCTCATTTTATCTTGGTGAAAGCTGAGTCCAATATTAGCATGAAGTAATTCTAATTAAAATCTGACCAGCTTTGAATCAGATGCTCTTCTTTAAAAACAGCAAAGGGTGCTATTAAAGTCACTGTAGTGTATCTTCCCAATGCAAAGCATACACATTGCAGGATGTACCAGAGCATATTTGCAGAATCACATTAAAAAACAAAGCTGTTGTGTATTAATGAATAATGTTGAATGAAAGGTTTTTGGATTCATATATATGTTTGTGTGGTTTATTCCTTTGTTTTTATTTGCATTCAAATGTGAATTATTTATTAATGAGTACTTTTCTCTAGGCTAATAGATATCCCCCAGTTATAGAACATAGCCACCCATATTCATGATTATAAAATAGCATGTTATAAATTAGACATCCTGAATATTAACAGCATATATCATATATTTTTTTTAACTGCTGTCTCCAGCTGCAAATTCACAGTCATGTAGGATCACTGTTTTACAGCTTAAGTTTTTTTTTTTTTTTAAATATGTGATGCTTGTTGTGGATTTTAGGGCTCAATCTTGGAGTTTACAATGTCTTTCAATTCTCTGTTGCTCTGTCTACCCAAAAAGATCCTGAGATGACACTTGTATGTCCTAAGAGACATGGTAAACATAAGCAAAAGGACTGTCACAGTTACTATCAATGTTCATGGACAATCAATTCAATACATGCTTTCACATGAACTTCAATTCTGCATATGGATCTTGAAAAAAAGTGTATTTTCCATGGTTGTTTAGGTATTTAAGTGTAGTTAAAAAGGTTCCACACTTTGATTCAGAACAACAGCAGAGTTCCAATCTGGCATTAGCAACAGCATAGGTCTCTTTCTTTAAGAAATTTGACTAAAAAGGCGAAGTACATCACTATGAAGGCTTGAGCATATACAGAAAAGATAAGGCTATACAATCTGTAAGAAAAAGGATTCTGGAGTTTGCCTTTAACAGGGATCGTAAATTGTACAGAAAGAGGAAATAAAAACATGTGATATAAAGGTTTTTATAGTCTTATAATGTATGATGTTCCATGAACCAAATTTTCTTATATATTTGTGTGACCTTTTGAAGATGTCAGATATTGATTTAAACATGGCTATATTGTATTATACGCTATGGTACACAGAATTTATTCTGTATCAAATGTTTTAGGGCAACTGAAGTGAAATGTATGACTGTTCCCAGAGGAGTCTACAGTCTGGGGCTGATGACCAGACACAGTAGCTGCAGATTTTTATTCCAAACTAACATTATTAGGTAATGTATCTTTATTGCTAATTAATATTTTTTCTTAATTTTTTTGTTATTGCACATACTTTTTCATAAAAAGGACAGTAATTATTTCCTCTTTCTACAGTATTACTAAGACCATTACCTACAAACTAACAATATCGCAAAAGCAAATGCTTATTTGCTTAGCTTGCTGTCTAAAAAAACATATCTGTATTTTCCATTTTTTTTTCTGCAAACTCTGTGATCATTTGGCACTGCTACAGAAATTGGCTGCAGTACAAACACCACCCTGTGAAACAGCATTATTGCCAGAGTAACGCTATCCAGAAGTATTTCTTGCTATAAACATATTGCAGCTTGAACTTTGACCGGATTCCATTATCTAGGGACCTCTCCAGCCACACACTTCTCCACGGAGGCAAATAGGGGTTAATTCACCAGTGTTTAAAGCAACTGCTTCTGTTTGTGGTTAATTAAAGCCCAGGCAAAAAACAGATGATCTGTCTGCAATGACTAGAGTGCACAGAGTCCACAGAGACTGGCGCCAGTGGTGCAGTGTGCGTTGCTGGCCATGCTTACTAGTCTCAGAGTAGATTACTTTACAGCAGGTGTAATCTGATGATGCGAGGCCTATCCCAAGGAACCTTTCTCCTCCTTGTTTTCTTTTGTCAAACAGCTTGAGTCTTAACATTGCTGTGGGCTACTAAATTATTAATTGTTGTTGGCCAACGTGTAACATTTTTAATATAATGAAATTATAAATCGTCAGTTTTTGTGATTGTCGATTTACTATACAGTGTTTTTTTCTTTATTTCTTTTTATGACTCAGTTGTATATTTCTAGAACTGTTATTGTTAACAGTTAACAAAAATATTTATACATTGAAAGACAAATATTTTCCGAATTATTGCCATGTGGAATCCCAAACGATCCCAAATATAACAAACGAAGGACACACTGAAACGTGGCAAAGCCTGTCTGGATGCTGTAAATAGCAAGTTGGGACCCAAACAAAGTAGCAGATAGCAAAATACTTGCTGTAATGAATTAATACATACTAAAAGAAATTTAAAAAATGGGAAATATTCTACAGAATAATCTTGTACTGTATATTAACACAATCATTTACAAGGAATACAAAAATACATCCTAGTTATACATTCAGAAGGACATGTAGTTCTCAAAAAAAGTAAAGATAATGTTAATCATATTCATAGAATCTGTTGCTACATTGTTGGAAAAAAAAAATGTTGGCAGTCAATTAAAACTTTCAACTTTTTCATAGAATATGTTACCTGCATGACTGAATAAAAGGAGATAGCTTAAAACCTGTTTAATGTTATTAACATATGAAAAATATCACTTCAAATACTATTTCTGTTGCTTTAGCTGAAGAATGAAAGTACAAAAATCGATCACTGGAAAAAAAAAAAGATTTTGTTTCATTAGATACCAAAATAATTTTGCAACTGCTTATCTGTCTTGATCATTATGTTACGAGACAGATAAGAACGCACATCGGCATTTGTTCTTTTCAGTATAACCTTTTAAGATACCACACTACTTTCTGCTCCTTTCAAGTACATTTTTTTTTTTTCTCTTTCCTCATTGTCTCCTGGGGTCAAGTTGGCTTTGCAAACAAAAGAGTTTTTGACTTAAAAGATGTGGGTGCTTGAGCCTCCTAGGCATTCATGCTCTAGTGCTTCAGAATACAAGTGTACAGCTATGGCCAAAAGTTTAGCATCACCTGTAATTTTCAGATTTTCGGAGGTATAATTTTATAAATATTATTTGAAATGTTTTACTGTTTACTGTGCTTTTGTTTTTTTTATAAAGATTTTTTGTCATACTACCACATATTGTATACTGTGGCATACATGCCAACAGTCCCTATGTGGTCAGGACAGTCCCCATTTCCTGCGTCCCGATGCATAGGAAGAAAGTCCTGATATTCACCCATAGAAAATAAATTCATTAATTCTGCACAGTAGAGTTAGTGAAAACCACACGCTGTGCTTGTCGTGCGGCTGACACATCTGCTGATCACTAACTTACTGGTATACAAAGGTAAGAACTCTTCACTGTGTCTGTGTTTACTGTCATGCTGGTCATGCGGTGTTGAGTTGAGGGGATAGGTCTATCATTATATGATAGTGTTTTTTGCGTATCACACCTCTTATGTGTACGATGCGAATATCCCCCAGCCATATCTAGTAGCCTATATGTGTTAATGCAGTTTGTTCAGTAACTTGTTCTCAGTGTGTTCATAAAGTTTATTCAAAGTCTCCTCATGGCTTTTTTGGAGAAGAGAGAATCGTGCCTGTCTATTTTGATATTCCGAAAGACAATTGCGTGAAATAAATCAGTGTGCATCCACTTGTTTGAGTTCTACAACTTGTCCTTCAAACCAGAGACTAGATGCTATCCCTGTTGTGGTTACTGTGTTGCTATACTAAATTTAAATAGATTGACTAAACCGATAAGACAGTGAGGAAGCAGACTTAGTCTACATTGACAGAAAACATTCAGAGGGTGGGTACAAAAACAGTGATTTTCTTTCATAAAACATAAAAAAGGTAAAATACATACATTAATACTGTATTTATGTATTTTCTGGTAGATTGATTTAGAACAGATATTAAACCTAGTTTAAACAATAACATTCATGGTCCTTTACCAGAGATTAGGGACCTTAGGATAATGGTACTACCTCCAGATCTGATCTTTTTTCACATAGACAGGGTAACAACCTATCAGCAATTATGGAACTCACAGTATCTCACAGGTTGTGAATTAATATTTATCATGCATAACAGCTCAATTAGTTCAATACTCACAAAAATATATTCAGACTCAAACAATTTTAAAAGCTCAATCATAACCGTTTTACTTCATCATAAAATCTTAAATCTCATACCTCAAATAATAGTTACACAGCAGTAATCATTGCCATAGCAACATCCTTTAAAATGTAGCTGTTGGGCTTGCTTTTGTTAGCCAGTGTCCACATCAATAATGGCCTGTTTAGTCTTTAGAGAACTGAACATTGTCAGAAAGCATGCTCTGGGCTACCTTTTAGTAACGAGAGGATATCAAAAGCAAATTCAAGCCCTGCTCAAGCCATGTTATAGAATCATAACATACTATATGCTGTAGTGGTCCCACATATCAGTGTGTTACAACTATCCAGAATGTCCTAGTATCAGCTGGCCTGTATAGTATAGCTTGTATTGCACAACGTGTTTGAATTTGTACTTGTAGAAGGATGCAGCAAGTTGAAACTAAAAACAAGGTGTTAATTAAATAAAAACACAGTGATGACTTTCAGTCAAAGGAACTATGTAAACATTCTGCTTAACAAACTGTCAACCAAAAGGCACAACTTGCTTAATGAAATATGATTCAAGGAAAAATATAACTACCATTCTGCAGCTCTCATATTTAACTTTCCAGGCAGTGTAGAACTCATCTCTCGAACACAATACTTAATTAAAAATATTATAAATATGTTTGATAGGAAGCTGAGTACAAGCTTGTCCCCTTTCCTAAATTAAAAGATCAGAAACAGCCCAGCTTTATGCGACTCAACAGATCTGAGGGTCAGTGTGAACCTTTAATATGTATTGACATTTTGAAATTAGTGAGGAAAAGAAAATTATAGGTCCATAGGTTAGGTGGAATCCATCAAGGCTATCCACCTACAGCCAATCATGTTGGTGCTTATTGCATCATTATAACAACACAACAGAGAGAATGTAAAGACAGAAAGGGTTTATTAGACGGACAAGGCATAATTTAGGACGTTTGTTCTTGCTTGTTAGAAACTATGAGACACATAAATCCTGATCATGCAGGCTGTACAATGACACCATTGTCATTAAGCTAGAGCGTCCTCAGAGTCTATGTCCTATAAACTTTGTTAGCTGCCTGAGCCCCCAAATAACAAAAACATGAGCAGGATCTGATGCATACAAACACAGTGGAACCACCTGAGAATGAAGAAGGTAAAGGAAATATAATATATAACAAACTGCACTAAAGATTGAGTCTGTTGTTGGGGACCATGGCTTTTCACTCTGGCTTCTTAACAGATAGGCCAGGTTATTCAGTGGAATAGTATAATCATTCAAAAAGAAATTTGATTAACTGAAATAGCTTGATGTGTTTTGTTAAAATCTCATAGCTTGCACACAAATGTATTCATATATTTCACAGACCCCGATTTGTGCCAATCTAGCTTAACTAAGATAACATTTTGATAGTCTATAATCTAATTGTGTACATGAGAATACCACAGACCACACAAGACTAAACATAATTTACAATAAACCATTATAAGTTTTATATATATATATATATATATATATATATATATATATATATATATATATATATATATATATATATATATATATATATATCGTAGTCGTCATATAGTATACCATAGTTACATTATAGAACGGCCTATTTCCTCTGCTACATACATTACAGTACTAAATACCAACATAACTGGAAACTCTGAACATGAATAAATTCAAGGTTATGCATGTGCAAGTGTCGGTACCATATCATTTGTACTTGAACACAAAGCCCTGCTCTTCAGAATTATGTATGGTTTCACAGAGATCCCCAAGGAGTATAACCTCCAAACCAACTGATACAATGAAATTACAGATATACACCACCGCCATCTTCTAGGCATTTAATACATAACAGCACTCTAAAAATAAAGTATCTGAGTGGACAACAAAAGTCTAAAGTTCAAATTCCAACATTTGTGTTTTAATTTAAAAAAACAAAAGTTTTTTTTTTGTTAAATGCCTTGTAAAATGAAGTAGGAAGGTTGATAAATAACATTAACAAGTATTTTACTTCAAATGTATTGATGTTGCATTTTTATGGAGCATGCTTCTATCTCCTTCACCTTCTCACTCTGCAGCTAATGTAACATTTGCGTTGTACAAAGCAAGCCGATCAATACTAATTCCTTCAGGAGCTTTTTGGCTCCTTCTCTGGTTTTGCTTCATACTGCCTATTTCATTTCAATATTTTATGGGTTCTCACAGTGCACAGGTGAATAAGCATAGTATCTTGCAGATAGAGGGCTGTATGTGGTAATATTACTTGCATGTTCGTAAATACTGCAGATTCGTAGTCTCTGTCCTTCCTAGAATATTTTTCTAAGATATACTGTACATTGAGTCAACGTATATCTTAGAAAAAAGTACAATGCATACAGTAGGCTTCTCAAGTAAATCCTTTGTCATATTTCAGTTGTCTATGCACTACATAATTAATTACCGAGAAGAAAAAAATTCAGTTTGTGTTTAATTAAAGAACTCTGCAATGATTTGTTTCTGTGTTTCTCTTCCATTACACCGTGTAACAATTTTTTTTTTTTTTGTTCCTGGGTAGTAAGTGTTATTTCCTAATTGCTTATGCCTCAAAAGTATAGAAAATGGCTATTATTCCCCACAAACTTTGCTTTTGTGACCAGGACAGTGATATTTCAAAATATCACTATTTCCAATGGGAAAACAGGCAAATGTGTGTCTTTTCGTTCACATAAAGTCAGAAAAAAAACAACATATGAATCCAAATTAGCATGTATTTATACTAAAGTAATACAAAAATGACTACAAAAGATTTAGAAGTGAGTAGTTTTTTGAGATTTATGATTATACTGTATTTACAGAAAAATGTGTTTCATAAAACACTTTTAAGAGACAGTCGTAAAACAGCCATAACATTATTGCCAGTGGGGTGAGAGGCTATAAAAGGCTTAGTACAATCTCTGCTACAATTACAAGTACAGTGTATCATTTTTCACCATTTCAATAATTCGCTTGTATAGTATATGTGAAAAGATTGTGCAGGACCATCCTCTCACTCTTAATATCAGGTGTGTTTGACTGACAAAACCATAAGAACACCTGGTGAAACATGCAGACTCCAAAGGGTACTCCTGGTAGAAAAGGTGTGAAGTAATATTATCTACTAGCTTTTCCACATTATGACTGGCAGATTTAAATAAAACATAGAGTCAACTACAGTATGTGAAGAAATATATAACTCCTCATATTGCTCTAGAAAAATTCAAATAGGTAGTAGAGCCATTCTGAAAACAAGAACATCAATCTTCCATATGGGTTGCAGAGAAATCTTGGAGAGGAGAAAACATTCAATCAGTCCGGGAAGCTAATACAATTAAGACAGCAGCAGGGAAGTAGAATAATTATAGGACAAGAGATGAAGAAGGGACCACAAGGTCATGTTTAAACAGTTTTGTCATTGCCTGGTAGAATCATATAATAATGACTGATAAGGCTCAGTTTCATGTGAAATGTTCAAATAAATTACAACTCTATGGGCTGTTTCAATGTGAGGGCAAAGTTTACATTTCTAATTGAAAAAAAAAAAAAAAACATTATAGAACTAACAAGAAACAGCTCAAAACAATAGTAAAAGCTGTTCCCTGTAGAAATGGAGTCCTTTGATGTTACCATACTGTCTGTACCACACTTGAATCTATCTTTTCTTATTGTTAGCTTTAGTCTACCTTCATTGTTAGTTTTTGACTAATTACACTTGCAATTCATTTCCCTTGCATTTAAATAGAAATAAATTATTACTATATAAACTCATGGTTGATATGCATTTTTATGGATACGTTAAGTTTAAAAATATATCAAGAACAGGGGGTTATATTAATTGCTTTTAAAATTAAAAAGCAGCATAGCACATACAAATACATCAGTATAATAACAGTGGAACCTAGAACATCATAGGTGGATTGCATACTTAGACCATATTCTTGATACTAAATTCGGGTCTGGTTTAACTCCAGTTAAACCATTAAATAGGTCTAAATTAAACTCTGTTTCAACGCACAAAACAATTTAACCAATTGGTTTAACAAGACCCATGTAGTGGTTTATTTTAGACCCATTATAAACCACCTATATTAAAAACTAATGACAAATTAATCTTTGCTTGGAAATTCATCTACACAGTAATTACGTTGTATCTTGTACTATTGAATATGCCTATATGAAACCTAAAATAAAATGAGATACAGCATGTGCATAACTCTATTGTACATTTTTAAATAGTTTAGCAGCAATGTCTTGAAAACGAGTGGGGGAACTACAGCACAGAACAAAAAAAGTTCCTTGTGGAGTGCTAACTTTTGACAAAAGGGTACCTAATTTGGAATACGCTGTCGTGTATGTTGTGAAAGGGTTCCTGGTATTTCTATAGTGTCTTTTCAGTATCCATGACAGTGTAACAATGTGCACCCTATGGATTGGGTTGGAAATATAACAATATATTGGATCCATGATTAAATCCTGTTAAAAAAATTGGTTATTTAATAAGTTTTAAATATTTTAACTATTTTATTTGTAGTATTTAATTAATTAAAATATACTATCTATACATAAACAATTGATACAGGTTCCAGTAAAAACAAATATTACAATATATAATTCAACAGTATATTTATGTACCACCCAGTCTTTTAAATGTTTATGGTTAGCATTATACCATATAATGAGGTTGTGGCTCAGTTTCCCCCATAATGCAATCTGACTCACAAACTTTAGGCTTTATTGTTGTTTTACATTACCGTATTTAAACGCATTTAAGTTGAAACTGGGATATATAGTACTTACAAAGGTCTCATGTTTGCACTGCATTTTTTTTTCTAAAAGTAAAAACAAGCAAAACTGTTTGTTGTTTTTGGTATGACCCAGGGTGACAGGGTCCAGGAATAATCGTCCCAATAAACCTTGGATTCGAGTACTTGCAAATTGTGTGTCTCCTTGCTTCATTTTCCACGGTCTGCTACAATATTAATTTGGCCATTGTAAATCGGAAACATAAATGCCAATATTCGTTATAAGGCGAAACACAAATAATGACAACCGTGTTATAACAGGGTAGCACCGTATAACCCCTTTCACAAAAATCTAATATTCCCCACAATATAAAAATCTAAAATTAAATAATTAAGGCACAGCATGAGCTGCTGTACCTATCGTTTGTAAAACCAATTAAACAGTAATAATTTATATCAACAATTTTTTTTTTAAATATATTTTGTATATAAAATAAAAATGGTAAATGAATATGTTTTATGAACATCTTATCTGATGTTCTATTCTATTTATATAATTGGTGAGTATATTTCTAAATGGAAATATTGTCCCTTCAAAGGTAGAAAACCCGAATTAAACCTACTGCTATAGTCTGTACTAGACGGAAAAAAGAAGTTTGACACCTTGTGGTCTAAATTGGGCGTTGTAATTGAGTTCATAGACTGGCCTTTTTTAAGACTTGTTTTCAGGCTTAAATCTCAGTTAAACTGGTTTAAGTGGAATGCTGCAGTCTACCCTTTATGTCTAATCGAGGGAATTTAAACAGTTTTAGCCTGTCGGACATTCAAAATTGATGCTTGTGATAGTAAGTGCAAAAAAGGCCTCAAGTGGATTTGAGAAAAATTGCATAGCATTTAAATTAATTTCATAACAGTCATGAAAAAATGTGCTCCGATTTTTATTAATGTAATGGCTAGACTGCCTAATGGCTTATCCATTACCATCCTGTTTTTATTATTTATTCTATTCCATAAGAAGAAATCCTGACTTCTGTAATTGTTGTTAATAGTTGTAAAATTATCTCTAAAAACTATTATTATAACATTTTTACTTATGGATATGCTTTTGTAAAAACCTGCATTCTTGTCATAGCTCCCTGCCTAATTTCAGATATATTTCTTACATTAGTGTTTAAGGTAGGGATGGGCTGATACGCATACTCGAAATTGCCTGTAAGAAGCAGTTAAAAACAAGTTAAAACAAGTAAAGCTGCCCTTGCTCAACTTTACCACTGAGCAGCAATTAATTAAAAAAAACAAAACAAAACAAAAAAAAACATGGGTTGGGGTTTCACGTTTTGGCTTTGTGCACACCCCATGTTATGCCATTTTAGCCTTTACTGGTACAGTCAGCAGACTGCATTTCTTCCACTTCATGCACTGAGATAGTGCCACTTCCTTTCCCCATATTGCTGTACAAGGTTGGCACTTCTTCCTTTGCAATTAACAGCTTGGGCAGGATTAATAGAGAATCAGGGGAATTAAGCACCAGCTGACAGCCTAAGAGAAAAAAAAAACTCCAGCAGCTCAAGGAAAGAAGGGCAATAAATATAGTTCCCAAGATAATAATTATTAATAATTTGAACTTGGAATAAATAAAACCTTATTTTTTCATAAAACACAGTATATTTTCCACTGTTGGTGATATCCACCAGGAAACACAAGTCCTGGAATGTGTGTGGTTTTACAAGTGATTTCTTTTGTTTGGTTATATCCTAATACATGGTTTATAACAAGGTTAATGGGCTTTTATAAAGCAGTGTGCCCCAAGGGCACAGTGAAGTGAAAGGAAGCCTGATGGATGACAAAGTAAAAAGATAAGAATTGAATTGTTCTTTAATTGACCCAGAAGCAGCACAATCAAAGAAAGATCTGGATTCCACCATTTTACAAGATCAAAATCTAATCAGTTTAAGCTACAGCCAAATGTAGTTCTTGATTTAGCTCTGTTTGTACTTTGTCAGTTACTTGTTTTGTTGTTTTCATGTCTGCTTTCAAACAGTGCTTCTTTTGGTTTGCATGTGTAACGGGCAGTGATAGCCTAGCTCGTTTGCATTAAAGGCTTACTCGCGGTGTGCAGGGTTGCCGGTTTGTACCCAGCATCCACCTTGAATGTGGATTCAATGTTCCTTTGTTTAGTAAGTTATTAGTATTGCCTGATAACAGCATGTGCCCCCCCTGCAAACCTGGGATATCAGTAATATTAATATAATAAGGAATGGTTTACCTTTCTAAATAGCAAGTGATCATTAGAGAAGACAGGAAACTTTCTAAAGTGTTGTCTTTCCATGGCTTTCAGTCAGGCATTAGCAGTTAGTTTATAGCGAGATACCCTCTGTTATGCATTGTTGAAGTGAAAACCTATATTATGATTTGTTGATTTGTGGTCAAATGAGGGAATATTAGCTAAATTATATTACTATAGGAAACTTAGTGATGGTTGGGGCTTGGGGCCCTACTTTTGAGCACAGGTTCCTTATATAAAGACACGTATGTTCCTGTCACAAAGACGGCTGTAGTGGGTGACGTCAGACCAAAAACAGGGATCAACACAGAACAGAGACATGAAGTTTGGTGAAGCTGAGCTCTTGGTTGCGCTCAGCATTTAATATACAAAATATAAGATTTAAACAAACGAACAGTACACCAAAACAGGACACTGCACTTGCAGCTAAAATAAAAAGGTAAACAAAACTGACAACACTAAACAAGACAGTGGACGAACACTAAGCACACAAGTAGAGTGCTGGCCCTCCAGCACTGGTAGCAATTTTATAGATTTAACTCTCACCCGTTCTCCACTCACCGAACACGCAAACCTAAGTGAGTGAAAACATGTTGCTTTTATGCAGCTGTACCGAGACTCGATTGTGAATCAGTCATTCAATTGTAGTCTCGGTACAACTGCACGTGAATTAATCTAGTGCAATTTCCTGTGCTCACATATTATTACATTTTACCTGCACGTGAAGTGCTGTGCAATCCTTGTGCCTAAATACAAATATACATTTTAAATCACTTGTGTTCATGACTCACATTATATCCTGTGTATCAGCTACAATACACCAACATTAACACAATACATACAACATATAACACCAAAATATGCACAGGGACGGGGCACACTGCCACAATCCCTTACTTCAGGTGCAAAACAATAATTATGGTGCTCAACATGAACACATCTGAGCACTCACTGTAGCATTGCAACAGCAGGATAAATACAGATTATTTCAAGGTTCCTGCTGTGCCAGCAGCTACAACTTCATGGTTTTGTTTTGAGAATACTAATGGATAAAACAGCTTTTGTTATTCAGGACTGTATACTAGTACATACAAACCCTAGAGGGAAAATATAGAACTTGTGCTACTGAAAATAGGATATCTCTCTTAGGAATTTGTTTGCCTTTGTTGATGAACCCAAAAAGTTCTGCTCTGTATCTTTTTAAATAAAGATTACTGAAAAGAATGTACATATAAAAACATATAAAGTACTCACAGTACACAGCATCCTGTTGGTTTGTGGTGCTTGGAGATGGGCAGGGTCCCCCAATGTTTTTATTTTTTTTTTTTGGGGGGGGGGGGCGAACATCCATAGTGGGATGACTTTATCTTTAGGATTGATATACTGTAGCTATGTACATGATGGATCTAAATGGGTAACACAGAAAGAAATGCAGAGCCATGAAGAACGATGGTTGTTAACACCAGACATCAAATAAAAACTAAATATTGAATACTATAGATTTTTATAAACCATAATCTTTGAAAATCTGTTAATTTTTAAGTTCATTGCAAGTATCATCGTAAAATAACTTACACTCATGCATTAATTACATGCATATATTTTAGCCTGCAGCTTAAAAATTATACATAGCATATGGATTTCACACATCTTAAGGGCATGGAGACAGGTGAGGGTTTTCAATTGCATTGGAGAATAATCCATTAACATGAGATGAGATTTGTTCGTGTTTCCATGGATGCTGAAGGACATTAAAAATTTATTGTAAAGATGTTCTCAAATAATATAGATTTTTTTTTACATTTATTCAACAAAATGTTAGATTACGCATATAACCCTGGTTCCCTGAAAGAGAAGATGACCACCAATGATACATTTGGGATATTGCCTGCCTTTGGTAGGAATTTCTGAGCATTGTATATCAAGGCTGCCCATAGGTCCATCTGCGGAGTGATGTCCCTGGTCCTGCCTCCTGAGGGATCAAATAGTCACTCTGCAGAATGCTCATCCTCTTTTTTCCTCGAGGCTGCGTAAGCGACCGAAGTGACCTTGTTCCCTTTCAATTCAAAGACAACCACCAACGATACTTTTGAGAAAGTATACCAAAGCCGTCACAAGAGATTGTGAGTGGACAGCTAATGAGGGATATATCAACCACACATAGCCAATAAGGTCAGCGGTGGGAGCTTGCCACCTCAAGGTCCCTTGTGCCCAATGTATGCACATTAACGCGGTAGAATCTGGTAAAGGATATGCGGGCAGTTGGCACTTTGTGCCCCTTTTTGAAAGGCAGTCACCATACCATTTTGGCAACAAGGAAATAGCGTCCTCGTCCTCCTCAGCTATCACCAGCACCAGTTCCATCTCATCCTGTGTCTCCATAGGAAGAAGAGGGGCTGTGTATAGTGCGGGCACTGCCTCAGGTTCCCTGGCCTGAGCAGGGTTAGGGGCCTGTTGTCTGGCCATTAGGGCTTTCTGGGCCTTTAGGTCCATAATGTTCCTCGCCTGGATTGAGCGCTTAACTTGCCTTCCAGGTTGCTCTGGAGAGGGAGACCGCTGGCGTGGCCTCTGCGGCTGAGTGCAGGGCATGGGTGAGCTCTGCGACAGCTGGAAGAGGGGAGACTCAGGGGCTCCCAGAGCTGCTGACAGCCCGGCCACACCGGGCGAAGTGGTGGACAAGTAAGTGGTCAGCAGACTCACTCTACAGTGGGGACACAGCAGCCGAGTCCCGATGGAGGATCACGCAGATACCTTCCCTCTAAACTGCATGTAGCAGATGAAATACAGCAGTAGAGTTAGTAAGCGGTCTGCGATGCAAACGAAATAGAATGCAGAAATTTTAGAAGATGCAGCTCAGTAATGTGGAGCAGCTGATTCTAGGGAAGTGGCAAGCCAACCTCCAGTGAATTAATTGCAGAGGAATTACAGATACTCAGTGAGAGCTCTTTGAAAGTTCGACACAATATGAGGTTAGTTCCTTACTGTTGGTGAGAGGCAAAAAGAGGATGAGCATTCTGCACAGTGAATATTTGATCCCTCGGGTGGCGGGACCAGGAACATCACTCTGCAGATGGTCCTATCGACAGCTTTGATATAAAATGCTCAGAAATTCCTACCAAAGGCAGGCAATATCCCAAAAGTGTTGTTGGTGGTCATGTTCAAATTGAAAGGGAACCAACAGCAGCTAATGAAGTAGAACAACCCTATCAGCATTATACAACAGTATCAGTGACATAACTTATGGTATGAACATTATAATGATTCAAGTTAGTCCTGCATTTTTATACCACAATATTTGATCTTGTAAACAATCAATAAAATAGGTATATTATTTTAAAAAATAATTGCATTTTGTTTTCTTATATTTAGGCATGGTGGTAAATTATATCAGCATATCAGATATTTAATTAACTCACGTATGCAGGTTATGATTACTGTGGAATTTTACTACAAAGCCACTTTCATGAATGATGATTTTGGTCTGCCAACAGTTTAAAAAAAAAAAAAAAATCATAAAAATAAAACTTTCATGGTGGATTGCAAAAAGGAAAGCTGAAAACACACCAACACCACAAAAAAAAGTTTCCATAGCAATCCTAGCAATCCTATGTCAGCGTAAAAGAGACTAAATTACAACTCCTCAGATTGAGGTTGAGGGTATCTGTTATGATACATAGGCCTATATTGCTGAGCTATTCCATGTACTGTGCAGATCTCTATTTATCCTATCAGTGGAATGGAGAAAAGGGATCAAGCTCTTGTCCCTCAGCCGCCAAAGTATCTGCAAAGTATAGTTAAACAGAGCTTACAGTTAATCTCCCATCTGGGGTATTGTCATTCATGTTGCCCAGAAACACAATGAGAATGTCTGCATTTATTGGGAGCACAAAAACAGGATGCTTAGTGGTTGCAGTTTCTTGGTCACTTTGAGCTACTGATTAGAAAAAACATCTTGACAAGTAGAGGAACCTAAGGATGTGCAATATGATTTTAGGAGTGCCTGTAATGCAGATAGCTTGATAACTATTCAGTATTCTGCTTCATGAGTTAGATGTAGAGTGTAATATGTCAGTAAGAGGTGCTTGTCTTCTCGTCTTCGTTTTTCCCCGAGTTAGTGCAGGGGTTGCAGCGGTGAGCCGGGTTGAATAATTGGGTATTCCAAATTAGGAGAAAATCAAGGGTAAAAAAAAATAAATAATCCAAATTCCAATTAAAAAAAAAGAAAAAAAAAAAAAAAACTGACCTGCATTTGAGGCAGGAAACAGGATACAAAACACTGGGCAGCTGCAATTTATATTAATAATATTTGAAGGTGTTTGTGCTAATGCCAGTTCAGGCCGGGAAAGACAGCAACAGTCTGGAAGGTTCTTGGAGCACCCTTAGTCATAGTCGAGTCGGCAGAGTCGAGTCAGGTGAGGGCTCTGTGAACATGGTAACGTGCTGGTACCGAAGAGCCTGGTAATGGGATCAGCAGCTTGGACAGTGATCAGGCAAGTAGCAGGATATTGCCTGGGACACACATGAGCGACGTGGCATCACACATAAAAAGCATAATTTTGCCGTGCATATCGCTCCCATTTATTTCAATGATACTGAACTCACATTGATGAAAAGTGGAAAAGTTTCGTGCCAGCAGAATTTTAGAACTAGGCAAGCGGTATTCTGCAGCCGAAACATTTTTCCACAGCAGCAACTCTAGTTCTAACCAATCAGATGGGCGGTTTGGGATTGCATGAAACATCTTATCTGTATGAAAACCTCAGAATAACATGATTTGTGTGATTAATATGTTATACTACTTCATCACACACATAAGTAACAAGAAGACATGTAATCCCAAATTACACTGCAAACATTTTGGGCTAGTTTTCTTTGGTGCCTGTTAAGGGTAACACTGTTCCTGAAGAACAGAAAGTTAAGAGGGAAAAATGAAGTTTTCAGAAACATGTAATGACATGTTTTAAGGCACAATGAAGGTTTGCCCTACTAATTTAACACTGCTTTCACTGCCGTTATTTTAAAATGTAATTAAAAAATCTCAAAAACAGCGTGAAGCCATACATGTACATTTTAATTCTGTAATATTTAAATTAGTTCACTATTCATGAAGTTTGTTTCCTGTGGTATCGTTCTCATGTGTGTCCCAGGCTTTATCATTCTGTACATAACTTGGTGCAGGAAAGTTCCATTTTATAAAGGCGGGGCTTGATTAGGGGCAACCACCTCACAGAACCAACTGTCCTACAGTGAAGGTTTTGATTTGTCATAGACACATTGTGTTGTTGTAGTCAATGCACACATCAAATGCATTGTGAGGCACTTGGCAAATCTGAGTAATAATATGTTTTTGGCAGGCTTGGATGGACATGGAGACTAAACCATCCTTTCCCTCCCAATTGAGAAAGGCAGATTGCGTTGCAATGCAGGGACATTGTGTATTGCTCCTGTTTGTGCTGTACCTCTGTTTTAAGTTCTGTTAACCCAGCACCCTTTGTGAACACACTTAAAAAAACACAAAGTACAAAGGAAGAATAATAACCCATGTTAAACTGCATTGGAATATTCCAGTATTAAAGTACTTTTAAATGAGTCAGTATTCTAGAAATCAATGGCCTACTTCAATCACTGAGAAGAGCAGAGCCAATTTATGTTTTCTCTTGTCATTGGAAAGTCATCTAACTCTTTTGCAGTACACACAGACCAGACCTGCTTGGCGGTTACCTTCTAAAGTACTGCTCGTGACAAGACCTTGGTTTCCATTACTGTAATAGGTGTTAAGAATTCAGTGCCTTACAGAGCTACTTAAATAAATAACAATTAAATTAAAAGACACAAAGACTTCATGGGAAATCAAATCACTTTCACAGCTGTAGAGTAAATGCTAGACACACCCTGTTTTATCTAGCAGTGTGCGTGCTTGTGACATTCCAATTGTGTTTGGAGCTGACTGTGCATTTTCAGTGTCAGGAAGAGAGCCGGTCCCTAAACAAGGGCTGGGCCCAGGAGACTGTTTGCCCTTCATGGAGTGATTGCCTTTGGTTCCTAGAGTAAGTAATTACTTGCTATCTTTCTACCAAGTTTCAACAATGATAATACAATGATGTATGGACATACAGTAAACATGATTACTACCAGTTACATAATATCACCACTTTTTCCATTGTCACCATATATCTTATTATTATTATTATTATTACATACATATGGATTTTTACCTTTATATTAAATTTAACATTAGAATGATTTTACCATCTTGTAGGCTAATATTTATTTATTTACAGTGTTTTTTTCTTTCTTCTATTGGCCCTATATTCTCATAGCTGTAATTCTTCTTCTTCTTCTTCTTCTTCTTCTTCTTCTTCTTCTTCTTCTTCTTCTTCTTCTTCTTCTTCTTCTTCTTCTTCTTCTTCGCTTCTTGCTGGTATTATTATTTTATTTTAAAATATGCGTGGAAACGACGTTCCTTCTTTGGTTTGTCATTGGATCAAATGGATAATTCTGAGTCTGAAGGAGGGGCAAGTAGAGTAAATGCAATAACCTCGTCACTCCAAGTGTCATTTAGCACTCTTTGGTAAAGATGTGGAAGACTCCTCTTGCTGTGCCCAATTTTGTTGTTGCCAGTATCTGAGCAATCCGCACACTGCTAAATCTGCTCTGAACTGCTTCAATGTTTGCCTGGACCTCTTCCAGCCTGTTATAAACACTGTTTGAAATTCTTTTTTAATAAGTCAGATCAGTTCAACAAGTTAGGACTGGGTGTAGGAAAAGTGAATTTCCCTGCCCACTGCTCTCTTCCACAAATGACTAGGATGCACTGACTTTGTGCACACCCCACAGTTATTACAGTACGCACTATCTATCTATTTATTTATCTATCTATCTATCTATAGATATAGGATTACAATGTTTTTTTTTTTTTTTTTTTTTACACTAGGAAAATAATACATTGCTACAGTGGTATTTAAATATAGGTTTATAAAAAATAATAATACAAAATCCTGTGGTGCATAATATGAAACTGCTATTTATCAACCTCAGGCATATAACAACCTACAGAGCAGCCAGCACTGAGATGTAAGAATTATTGATCACCTGTAAGCTGACTCTACAGATCAATATAAAGGCATTGGTATGCTAGTTCCTATAGAGACAGCATAACTTCAGGGGAAATTGAAGCCAGTGAGTCAAATGTGGAAACAGTAAGAACAAAAAAAAAAAAAAAAAAAAAAAAAAACGGGCCAGAGAATATTGAAGTGTCTTGAAATCAGGTTAAAATTACACTACTGATTACCATGAGTGACACAGATCTACTTAGTATAGACAGGTAAGTACAGCATATAATGATATCATTTTCCGGGCTGCAGCAATTTGCTTAGAAGCTATCATTATAAGAAATGTACACCTGTTGACACAGTGCTTTGCAATAAGCACTACACACAGTGATGCTTGTTGACACCGTGTACATCAACAAACTCCAGACAAGATCTTTCCTGTTTCTGACTAAGTGAGCATACCACTTTGAATTCAAATTGGTCAGAGCTCAGAAGCTAAGCAAGGTTGGGCATAGTTAGTGGTATTGGAAAGGGTTCACTTTCCCTGTGAGACAGAGCTAACCAATGAGCCAACATGTTGCACTATTGTGCCTCATGAGGTGCCACTTTAAATGAGACATTAAACTGAGGACTGAGTATCCTGTGGTCATTAAATATTCAACTCATATTTCAACGATTAGCAGGGGTGTTAACCCTGATGTCATGGATAGATTCCAATGCAGATCAATACATTTCTAGCCTGGCTAATTTCACCCCTGGCTAAATATAAGAAGCAAAGCTTTAATTCCCCAAATTACATAGAAACAAGATCTCAGTGGAACCGTGCTTAACATTTCTATAAAATAATATTTGCTTGTTCCTTAACTACCAGAGTTGCCACTGAGGCATATAGTCCATGGGCCAAGATTCGAATTTTCACATATATGTACCACCTGAGGTGGCAAAATCTCATTGTGATTTTTGTAAAGGGCTACGTCTATGGATTATATTTTCATATGATAATCATGGCAGAGTGGCAGCTTAGTGGTAGTTTACAGCATCTGAACATATCCACCCTCAGAGTGACTTTTTTCGCAACTGGATAGGCATGTATAAAATGATCGGTCTGAACTTTTCTAAATATCACTGCACACATGCTAGACTGACAGACCACGTGATTCCTTTTAATATCACCAGGGGGAGCTGGTTTAATTGAGACCCCCTGGGGAAATGTCTTGCCTATTATCCCAATGACAATGATAAGACATTTGCGAAGCCGGCAGAAACTACCCTGTCTCTTATACTGCATGAGTGTGCACAGAGTCAGAGGATTGATGTGGTGTTTGACGTTTAGAGAGAGACATTCATCAAAGATGCTGAGAGATCGAGGGTCAAGCACCATCCTTCAGTTCAAGAACATTGCACCAGCTTACAAAATTCAGCAGTGGAGAAAGTTTCAATGCAGCTCCTTCAACAAGTCTGATCTTATTAATTTCTTGGTGGAACAATGGAAGCTGCCGAAGTACATGTAGAGGTTAAAGGGCAAGTCACTTTATGCAACAAGTGAAGAGGTCTGCTACAAAATCACCAGAGACTATTGTGAAGAAGTCATCGAGCTGAGGTCTACACAAGAAGAAGCCGACACTCGCATGCTGCTCCACGCATTGTATGCTGCAGAGACAGGGTCAAAACCTATAGGAATTACTGCTGAAGACACAGATGTGCTGATACTTTGCCTTGGCTTTGCAAGCGACATACCCTGCTCCATGTACCTGAAGTGTGGAACACAGAACCACACCAGGTTCCTCTGGCAAACTGGCAAGTTCAGTGGAGGCAACGTCTGTAATGCCCTAATTGGATTATATACCATCACAGGCTGTGTTATTTTGAGCGCTTTTGAAGGTCATGGGAAGTTGAGTGCCCTGAAATAGCTGAGAAAGGACAAGACCTACCAGGATGCCTTCAGTCAACTTGACCAGTCATGGGAAGTCTCTCCAGAAGTGTTTGAGAAGGTACAGCAGTTCACCTGCCACCCGTACATGCTGACTATCCGCACCAGTGCAGTCAATGAACTGCTCTATTAACTTTTCTGTGCCAAGCGAGGAGAAGTGAAGTCCACTCATCTTCCACCATGCAAAGACTGTCTCTTTCTGCACACCCTTTGGGCCAACTACCAGGCAGCCATTTGGAGGCACTGTCTTCAGAACCAATCAATTGTACCAGACCCAAAAGAGAGCAGTTGGACGACAGATGATGATGGCAATTTTGTTATTAAGTGATGAGTGCACCACCAGCTCCAGATGCAGTTTTGGAGCTGTTGTCATGCAAGTGTGTGCATTCTTGCAAACTGCCAAGCTGCAAATGCCACGTCAATGGACTGACCTGCACTGACACGTGCAAGCTGCAGACATGCAGTAACCAGAAAAAAAAGACAAAGAGGTTGCAGTCGAACTGGGGGACTCTGATGATGATGGCGTTGACTGTGGGAGTGATCATGAAAATTAAAATGCTGCATAGCTCAGCAGGAATTATCTTATAGTAGGGTAAGGGGTTAAAAATAAAAATGCAAGCAGGCCAATTGAATGAAGTATAGCGGGTTTATTATTAAAAAACTGTATTGCATATATCATTTATGTTCCTTTGCTTTGAACCTTTTTATTTGAAGTCTTTGGCTGTCCACAGTTTCATAGCTGTACACAAGTTACATGTGTTGCCACTATGTTGATTGGTTAATATTACTAAAACATGACCATAACCTGGTGCAAATGGAGATACTAATGTTACATTATAAAGTAGCAGTGCTATTCTAATTGCCTACCAGTATATGTTCACTAAGATAAGTCCAAGTTCTGACTTGTATTAACAGTCATTATTAATAGTTTACAAATACTGCGCACCAGTGCGGCGGGTTCACTGCATCTCTGTGTCGCCATACTTCCCTGCCTGCCCTCACCTGCCTGCCTATCTGCTTCAGCTGCAGTAAACGACCCTGTCCATCACACATGTACTCCCTTAGCATTTTATACATGGTACATAGTAGAACTGAGATTAAAACATGCTGGTAGCAGTTACATTATCCTAAACACATTCATAAGTTTATGTTTATAGTTCATAACAATAAAATATTGATGTGGTGAGCTTTATGCTTCAAAACTGTTTCATATATCATACTCAACAACTGTTGAAAGGATAATTGCATCCTCATTTGTTTTTAAAATTTTCTCCGAATGCCAAGTGAGTTGCACTGGAATTGCCCTTAAGAGCTTCATTTTATATATATGTTCAGATGCTGTAAACTACCACTAAGCTGCCACTCTGCCATGGTTATAATATCAAAATATAATCCGTAGACATAGACCTCAGGGGGTACTGATATCTGGTCTGGCCCATGGACTAATAGTCTTTTTTGTGTTTTTAGTTTTTTTAGCTTTCAAACAAAGTGCAAAGAGAAAACAGTGTTTCTTAGAATGCAAACAATTTAGAAGTAATGTTCAATTATTTGAAATTGTTAAATCCCATTATGGAAACACGATACACAACTTCATCACAACATTATATTTCCTTACGTTGGTGAGTTGGAAAATGGCCAGTTCCTGCATTGTCATTGATAAGAAGAAAAATAGCATTAGGCCTTAAGTAGGATGAGGGATCTCATCCCCATGTGAAAACACTGGAGCTCAGGAATATTACTACTTTCATTTTAAATTCGTTTCGTTTAGGTTTAAGGATAATTAGCATTGTTCATGTGTTTTAGCATACCTCTTCTTGGTCAGTTCTGGTAGTGCGTCTCACATTACCTATACAACACAGTCCTCGCACTTATGACAGAATTGGTTCCTGAAAGTTGCGTCATAAATCGAAGCACATTTTCCCATAAGAACAATGTTATAAATTGGGGTTATGTTCCTGACTGTGGCCAAATAATATATTTTTATAAAAATGACCCATTATACTGTTCTCATGCAAATATTTATTTAACTCTTTACACTCAGCCCGGAGGGTACGTGCACAGGGCATCTGTATGGCTGAGTCCATTGCTGTTATCAGTCATTGTTAAGGGCAAATACATTCTGAAAAAAACACTAGACTGAGTCAGGGCGACCACGGCAGGTACTGCGGTTCAGACACCGAGCATGCACACATGATGCATGGCTCAAGCCTCGCCGTGTCGTAAATGCCGTATCGTTGTCGTAAAGTCGAAGCAGGGTAATAGTGGAAAAGAGTTGTAAGTAGCATGCATCGTAAATTGAAGGGTCGTAAGTCGAGGATCGCCTGTACATGTGTTAGATAATCCTGATGTTCACTCTATATTTACTAGATTTTTATATTCCAGCTCTGTCTTTGTGTATATTCACTATTTTTTTTTTCTTTATATTATGCTGTTGTTATTAGTTTCAATTGTACCTTTGGCTAGATTTAAACTTCAGTCTCCAAAAATGAAAGGCTTGCAGGGTGAGTAAATTAGCCCTGCTGAATCACAAAGCTCTGACAATGTATTTATATTTTCCCTGTAATACATTTTTGCAGTGTTTGTACTATGTTAAAATAGGTGAAAGCCTACTGTAACATTTTCCTATCCAATGACAGCTTGATGAAAACAAATCATCTTCTCGAAAGTGGTTTCTCTGATGAAAAACAAATGGACTGAACCTCAATTACATAAAGTACAAATAGGAACATTTGACAGCTAAGTTCTAGCACTTACTTTGCAATGTACATCTTGCATTTAAAAAAAATGTGGACATCAAGTATGTTGAATAATAATGCTTTGGCAAGTCAAAACACTTAAGGAAGTATAAGTATTCAGATCAAATGCGCTGGCACACATCCCACAAGACGTTACCCCTGTAGATTGAGTTTTTTATTAAAATAAATGGTTATTGAAGTTGCAAGTAACAAAGACGCCTGGCATGTAGACACAATCTTTACAAGTCAAATACTTTCAACGACTGTGCAATTGCTTTTTATAATTCATAGTGCTTCATGTTTATTTAATGAGGTACATGATACACCATTGAAGAAGAACAAATCATTTAATTGACAGTTGAATGTCAGTATTTTTAGACCAGTTCAAATTCAGTATGTATGGTGATTGATCACGGCAGTCCTCTAATCTGTTACCTTTATCACATTTAATGTTCTTGCCAATACTGGTTTTTGATCATTTATTAGTGTAACATTTTCACTCTGCTGGATCAAGGCAGCCCTGTTATTCCGTAGCTGTAAGCTACAAGCATTAAGTTTAGGCCCAGAATGTTTTCAGCACAATACAGTATCAAGAAAAGTATTTTACACTGGCACACAATTAAACCCATGTAGCTAGGCTAAACAGACCAGACTGTTTTCATTTGAGTCCTTCCTGATATTGCCAGGCCAGTAAATACTGTTTTACTTTGAATTACCGCCACCATTGAATAAACACTGTCCTCAGATATCAGATTTGTAATAGACACGGCCCTCAAATAATGAAACATGGACATTTTTTTCCCTATCCCAGCTCAAATAAATGCAGCAGTTAATAAAGAAATGCATACAAATCACAGTATGGCAAAATTCGGTATTTTGGCTAATAAGAGACGCTGCAGAATCCTGATCCAGACAGGAAGTTCGGAGATTGGGGAGGGGGGCTGTTTCGGAGTGTCAAGCAGAAGCTAGTGTAGCTCTCGTTGTGGCATTGTGGATCAATTCATCTTCCTCACCGAAGCCCTGCCTGGCTCAGGAGACCGTGAGTTTATAGTGGTCTTGCAGGTTGAAGAGAAAGAAAGCACCGTATATTTCAGAGTTGAGCCCTGCGACTCTTAGAAGCTGCTGTAACAAAACAAAGGGAAAATATACCTACCTCGTCTGCTGAATTGACATTTCTCTCTTGTTATTACCTCCCTCTCCACGCTACACTGGTATGTGTCCTCACCTAGCCAAACACTGATCTGCGGGCTCAACAGCTTTCAATTTAAACTTGTAGAACTTCTTTGCCATCCTGATCAAGTTGTAGCTGCAGAAATAAACTTCAATATATGCCTCTGTGGCAAAGTGGCTGGTGGAGGGGAACAGGTGTAGCGGTGATGCGATGCAGGAGTGACAGGCAGACAACAGTTTCCAGTGAAAAGGTGCTTTTATTTATAATCCAGGTCTGGTGACCGTAAAATAATAAATCCTCGGCGATACACAACAATGTATAAAGCGCGGCGATAACAAAAACAGGGCACAGTCCAGAACAAAAATGAACCCACGGTCACCAGTCCTGGGTGAGTGCAGACGTGAGGGTGCGTGGTGAATACACAGATATGGTGGTGTGCAGGGGTGCTCCGGACAGTGCTGACCCTTTGCGACAGCTCCGGAGTAGTGCTCTAACTGTCTACAGTGAAACAAACACAACGCGTAATCACAAAAACACTGCGAGTTCCACTCTCGCTCCTTCTTCCTCCAAACGTTCTACCCAAACAAAGGAAAAGATCAGCATTACCCTGGCCCCTATATGTAATCCCGCATGATATCTAGGTAAACGGTTGCAGCTGCCTTATTACTTGCAGCTGCCCCTCGTTTACCTTTCAAATCAATACGGTCTTACAACAGAGTCTCGCTTCTTTCCAGGCTGACCCACTTCCCTGACCCGGAAACGAACTGTCAGGCCAGCCCTTCCAGATCCTTCTCCTCTCGTTCTTTAGTGCCCTCACAGGTCGGGAGGAAGATTCATCACCAGAACTCATGTTTCCGTCACAGCCTCCCTTAAATACCACAATAAAAAAATTGCATCTTTAGAAAACCATAATACTTATAATTATCGCCACCCTTGAATAAGCACCACCCTTGATTAAGAGCTGCAGATGTTTTTAGCAATTTAAAATAAATGCAGCAGCTTTTATTCAAAGTAATATGGTAAATAGATTTTGATTAAGTTGTACAAAATAAGTATCTTATACAAAATAAGATATTCTGTTTGAATGTACAGTAGCAAAGTTGCATTAGGAAGGTTGGGAAATGTATATTTGAGTTGAGCAACATATTGTAAATACAGTGATCAATAATGTGATAAGGACTGTGTATAGGTGGTAGTTATGCAGAAAAAGACAGCAACTGTCAGTTTTGCCCCTTGATCACATTTACCGGTATTTGTTGCAAAAGAATGCACCATTCTTTTAAACCATACAACTGATAGTAAGTTTTGCTAAGAATACTTGTTATTTCAGTAAGACCCATATGATAGTGCTCCAGAGTCCAGCACAAATACATGATGGTTAACCGCTACCTAAATTTGTTTTCTTTTACTTTTATTTAACTGCCATGTGTTCTACACAATATGGCACATTAATTTGTAAAACAGCACTATTTGGCTTCCAGTGTGCTCAATATTTGATTTTTTTGTTCTTTTTCACATTAGTTTTCACCTCACTAGTTAAGGGCAAAGCAGCACTATTTTATTTTTTTTTGACAGGCCATAAAAAAGGATAATGTTGCATTTTAAAAGGTTATGCGCTATGTTCTATAGTTATATTCTCTAGTTATTTCATGCTACTGGACATGATGGGACATAATGTCATTCTGTAAAATGTCACATATTCCTAAGAGTGGCTAGAGAATACAATCTCAGAGTCTAATTATAAAGCAACATTGAATGTTGCAAGGTCAAAACTCCCAGAACGATGCAAATGGGAAATTGTACCAAAAATAGGTTTACAGCAGCAGACCAAGAAGTCATATAGACTTAAACAATAAACACCAATATATCGGTAGAGGATTGTTTTAGAATAAAGATACATGATAAAGTATCCAAATAAACATTGCATCTTTTTTAGCACAGTTAATCTATTAAAATAAACTTTTGCTGCCATAGACAATTGATAGTATTGAGAGTCACGGCCGTCACTCCAGCCACGATGGAATAAAGAATGGCTACCTCTACAGATTTCTTGCTGTTGTTTTTTTGCCAGCTTTAAGTTTAACCAAATTCCATCTTGTTTAACTTTTTTAATTACGTCTTTACAGAGCTGACACATTTTTGTATATAACTTGACCTCTTTTGTGGATATTTCATCTTTATAGGGTGCTTTCACAGACCCAAAACAGCACTAATCTTGGGCTACCTTACCAATGGTAACATTAGGTAGTCCAACATTAGTGCTAATCGTGTTCTCTGAAACAGGTATATATCTTTTGTTTTGTACATGTTAAAATTAATTTGGATAGATTGAAATTACAAAAGATTTTGAAATAAGTAGCAATCCACCAACAGGTTTATTTTTGTCCCCCTCACTCAAAGATAATACATTTGAAGAAATAAATGGGATATACAGTATACTTAAAATAGATATTGGCTCATTTATTATACATGCATGAAGTAAATGGTTTAAATAACTTGTATTTTATTATATAAACCAAAAGCTAAACACTAACGTAATTACACCCATTATTCCCATGAATAATGTAAACCTCTCCATTCTGCATTTTCTATGCATGCTCCAGTCCCTTTCAGCAAGTGTAATCTATTTCAGACTCTATAATGCTCCAATACTGCATACATTTAGCACAATGAGTGAAGGCAATGATGTTTCTTCTTACAGACCATGTCCAGGGGTAAATGTAAGAACATTCCTGTTGTACCATTATTCATTGAAAAAGAAGCAATCACAGCCAAAGTATTGATAAAATGCTTTTCTCCAATAATAATTGCACAAAGCAGCATTTAGATTGCAATTAACTTTTACTACATTATTGTTTTGAAATGTTTTCAGTACAGCAATACAGGAAGCATTCAAACAGAGAACCATACATGTGCATTCCAAGCATTTTTGAGAATTTATTTTTTTCACTGAATTTAGTGAGTTTTTATAAATATTGTGTGTTAACTATGATAGGATTCTTCTATTGGGTGATTTTAATATCCATGTTCAGGGTCTGTCTCATAATCATGGCCATACTTTAGATTCAGTGATTTCTTGTGATCTGATTGTTCAAAATATTGACGTATTGACCTTACTATTTCTGATCATCTTGCAATTCTTTTTGAGGTTAAATTACCGTACGCTACAAAAAGCCAGGATTGTACAATCAAAACCAGTGTAGTTAATTCATCAGTCGCTGTAAAGTTCTGTTAGGCATTACAGTTATTGCCAGTTACTCAGTCTGTATCATTGGATGAGTTGGTTAAAACCTACAACTCCATGACTAACATTTTAGATACAGTCGACACCAGTTAAAACTCGGAGGGTGTTTTAAAGAAGAAGCAGACCATGGTTTAATGACATGACTCATAAGCTAAAATGTGAGGGTCACAAATTGGAACGCAGATGGAAGGGTACTAATCTGCATGTTCATTACACTGCATGGACAAGCCATCAAGCTAAATATATGAAGGCTCTATCCCAGGCTAGATCTTCATACTATTCCAATCTGACTGAAACAAATACAAAAAATACTAGGTTTATTTTTAGTTCCATAGATAAATGAATAAATCCACCTTCTAATACTTCTACCCTCATCATTGGCTCCTCTTTTAGTTCCAATGACTTTTTTAAGTTTTTCCAAAATAAATTACTTGACATTAGAGATCAGATTTTACAGACTCCTTCTATTGTAGACCAATCTTTCCTACCTGAACCTATTAGACCTGACAGAGCAACACTAATTACATTACAAAACCTGACCGCATTCGTTCTGCATATGAGACCTACTACTTTTGCCCTTTATCCAGTCCCTACCAAATTATCATAAGTTGTTATTAATATACGCATTTTAACAATTATGAATGAATCACTTTTCTCTGGTATAGTTCCCTCTGCATTTAAGGTTGCGGTGGTAAAGCCTAAGCCTTTGCTCAAAATTGTTGCTAATCAGTTACACAAGATTTTAAATGGAGGTTATGCCTGTAGGCTCACAGCATCAACTAAAGAATAACAATTTACATAAGCTAGATCTTAGCACGCTCTCGTTGGAACTAAAACTAGAAATTATAAATTTGAGGTTCATCATCGATCCTGAACTATCATTTGAGAATCACATTAGGAAACTGATGAAAGTATCATTTTATCATCTGAGAAATATAGCTAAGCTTATACCTATTATTTCCATATCTGATGCTGAGAGGCTAATGTATGCCTTTGTTTCACCAAGAATTGACTATCTCTATGCCCTTTTCTCTGGTATCCCAAAACGAGTAGTTTTTCGCTTCCAGCTTGTTCAGAACACTGACGCTAGAATTCTGACTAAACTCTGGAAAAGTGAACGCATTACCCCATGTTTTGGCCTAATTGTACTGGCTCCCTGTGGATTATAGAATTGATTTTAAGAATTTGTTGCTAATTTGTAAAGCCCTGAATGGATTAGCACCCAGGAGGGCTTTTTCATGTAAAGCTCCTAAACTGTGGAACGCCATGCCTGCGTCTGTCGGGGAGTCTGGGACCATTACCGTTTTTAAGTCAAGACTGAAAACTTAATTTTATAAAATGGCTTTCTTCTCTTAGTGGGTTTTAATGTTACTTTTATATTGCTGCATTTCTATTATTATTATTATTATTATTATTATTATTATTATTATTATTATTATTATTATTATTATTATGATGTATGGATGTCTGTATATGTATCTATGTATGCATATGCGTTTATATGTGTATATAGATTTTTATTATACTGTTTGAATATGTTATTTAAATGGTATGATTATGGTAGATGAGTAATATGTTTTACACATAGATTGTGGTTTGATTTTTTTTTAACTATGCACTGCTTTGAGGTATAAAAAGCTCTGTAAAAATGCAAATAAATAAATACAATATTCATTCCTATTCAAAGTAAGTGATTGTACCCTTCTGTAAGGGTATTAGCATCAATATCCACCAGATTAACAGTGTCTAGTGCATAATAATGTATGCCAACAAAAGAAAAAGAAAATTGAAGTAAAGTTGCAGATCAGTAGATGGAGTGGGCTCTTCTATCCAGATGTTGACTGATCTAACATGGTCAGAGCATCGCAAAAACTGGAGGGTACATGGAGGATGATGCAAAGGAAAAATGTCTATCCCAGCGAAACTCTGTGACTTACCTCAGAGGGTTGTTCAATAATGTCAACAGTTATTGAAGACAATGCAAAACAACAATGTGGCATGAATTATGATTCACCCTGTATATGCCATTAAAAAAATGACATTTGAAGCTAATTTCTCTTTAAATTAAGTAACAATATTTATCAGGTATGTATTTTATTTATTTTAAAGCTTCAACCATTCACTCATGCAGACAACAACATTATAGCGTCTGCATTCCACCTTGGAATTCCAGGCGCCTGCAGGATTGATCTATGTTTTCTTGAAAATTATTCAGAACCAAATTCATACCCAACTATGTATTTGTACAAAATGTTTTCCAAATCAGCTCATCGGTTCTACAGAGAATGGGCCTATTTGTCAAAACCTATTTCCATTTAACAGATTTAAATGAAATAAAACAGGAACCAATTTATACTCTGTAAGTGTACAAAATTTCATTTATTCCATTATTTTTTGTGAGAAGATAACAGAGAATTAACCTGGAGATCAAAGGTTACCCCACAAAAATGTGCACTATGTCAATTTTCCTGTCAGGTTTCCTGTGTAAGAGTAACACAGCTGGTTGATACCCTCTGTGAGAAACGCTCTTGTGACACTTCAATAGTGAAACTACCTGCATCAGAGGCACCTCGCCTCCAAGAGCTTCCACAGTGCTAACACATACATGGATCATGCCATGTCAGCTTCAATAATACAGCAACTCTTTCTTCCGAATGTAACATGTAACAAATGTACACAATGCTACTGGTATATCTTGTGTTTAAATATGTATTTTATCTAATCTTCTGAATTGTTAAAATAACGTCCTGTTTCCCTTATTCTAAACTTACAGCCCAAAATATTTTATATATATATATATATATATATATATATATATATATATATATATATATATATATATATATATATATATATAGATATATATATATATATTTTTTTGGCCAGCTGTTAATGTGAAAAGAAATTCAAATTTATAATCCATCATAAGTTGACAGAGCCCTTTTCACTTGTGAACCCTCAGCATTCTGCTAAATAACACCCTTGTATTACTGTAGTTTTTGACGTACATTCTACATTGTTTTTTCTACACTGCACTGAATCTGTGCTCCCCATCAGCGATTTAACTTCTTTTCCAAGGCCTGAATGAGAAATAAGCTTTGGCCATCATGGAAATCCTTCTTTTCTTAAAGTTAATGGTATGTCCTCCAGATAGATTGTAAGTGTACTTATAATCAGTTTGTAAAATAGAAGCAGGATTCAGGTGTTAAGTGCTGAGGATATGTGGCCTGAAATTTAGATAATAATCTCTTTGCTTTGAAAAGGTTATTCTAGGCAGAGGTAAAAATGGCATATTACTCCAGCCTTGAAAGCAAGTCTGGTATTAAGGCCTATTAAATGGAACAAAAGAATGAACAGGTGGCGTTTGATGCATTGATAATGTCACCTGGGAAAACAGCTAATAGCTCAGATTTTACAGCAGTGTATTTGATAAATTAGCAGACAAAAAGATCCCCCTTTTGCGATAGCATGGGAGGTGACCAATTTAGCTTCTAATTAACTTGAAGTGATTACATGTTGCTGAGGGAAACCAATTTGCTATCAGGCTCAGTTTTTGTGGCCCAAATCCAACGAACAACCAGTTGGTTAGACCATTTAATTTAAAAGGTACTAAACATCAATGTTACACTTACTGCGCCTCTTCAAATCCCTGCACTGCAACAGTTTATATTTCCCTGCTATTTTTTTTTAAAGTGGTAGAAATATAGGATAGCACTACCTAAGCTGTTAAAAAGCAAATCTATCACACAACAGATGCATGACAAATACGTTGATAACGCAGGATCAGCCTCAGTTAACTGTTTTTCCAAATCATGCTCAATATGGTGTGACAGTGCTATACAACAAAAGAAGTTACTAAAAAGACTTACTGTGTATTAATAACAGCAGCAGTGATGCAGCCTTGGATTTCTGAGTGATGAGTGGGGTCTATCCTGTGAATGCTTTTCTTTCAAATGTAGCTCATAGTTTTTACATTCAAAGTAGGCCTTCAATACAGATTGGTCTAAAAATAATATTTGAAGAGTTCTATACTAATTTGTTTGGAGTCCCAGCCATAAAACTAAAGCTGATTGTGGTCTCTGGGTTTTTAAATATTGTTGTTTCTGTTTTTTTTTTAACCAAGTCTGAGGTGTCCACATGTATATTTCTCTATATAACGACTGATCCGGCTGGAAATATATCTGTTGAGACCCAGTTCTCAAAATGTCAAATATCTACAATGTGATGCCACTTTACTATAGTTTCTATTTCCATTTCCTTTCCTTAAAATATTAAAGTAGTATATTTAAAAAAAGAAAAGCCACTTGAAGGAAATCATTATTCAGCAGTTGATAAAAAGTTAGTCTACAGACTAAATCAGTAGTGATAGCAGATATGATATATGGAGCGTATATCATTTGTATCAGTGTAACACAGTGCTCCTGGAGAGGCCAGCACTTGTAGAAAACCATGACCGCATGTAGATACATACTACGCTTAATTGCTAATTTTTATATTTTCAATTTGGTTCCACTTAAAACAGTGCTGTTGAAAAGCAGTATTTTACGAAGTTACTGTCCTTATCTTAGAATTAGGTGTTAGGTGTTTATAATAATTAAGTGTAGTTAAAGTGAACTACCTGTATTTTTAAGTATATCATAAGTATTCCTAGTGATATATATATATAAATATATATATATATTATATATATTTTTCCCATTATATATATATATATATATATATATATATATATATATATATATATTATATATATAAAAAAAAAAAAAAATAAAACATGTTTTTACATTTGTCTTCCATCATAAAATGTTTAATTTACAGCGCAGCTGCAAAACTATTACACTATTTGGAAACAGTTGGGGTAATCAGTACCTCCCCTGTTCACAAGACCCCATGTTTTTTGATTAAAAAAGGCAACTTGTGCTATTGTGTGGTTATTCCTGAAGGGAACTGTAGTGTTCTTGTAGATGAACAGAGAGCCCAAATAAGAACAGCAACGTTCTCCAATCTATATCACAGGGTACCCTGAAAACGGTTCCTGACATTGAGAGAGGTGCAGAAGAGCCTCCTGGGATGCAGGGGGTTGTGAGCTTTATGGGAATGACAACCTTGCAGTAACAAAGACAAAATAAGCACAAAGACAAACTGCTCCTTCAGGCAGGCTTATAACCCCCCCCCCCCCCCCCCCCCCCCCCCCCCCCCCCCCCCCCCCCCCCCACACACACACACACACACACACACACACACACACACACACACACACACACATAACATGTCACTATGCATGTCTACTGCATTCAAGGTTCAGAGCTTTTTGAACATTTCTGTATCACTCCGGGACAAACAAAGGACAAGGCCACTTAGTTGATTGCTCTCTGTTGTTCCTATTGCCAAAAGGAGTATTTAAGTTAAGAAAGCCATATGAAAGATATATTGAAATGACAGTATATATCTCTTCTAGTGTGCTGAGAGGATCTTGGGATGCTGTAATAACCCTGATGATGGCATAAGTCAGAATCTATGATTGGATGTTTGAAGTTTTAGATAACATAATCAGTAACTTAGAATTCTCAGTGGCACACCTGAGAAAGGCTATCAATTTGGCACTCTAAAATAAAAAAAATAAAAACAAAAATATATTCAGTATAAAAAATTATGAATTGAAACACAATAGAATTGAACATTATACACCCTTACAGCAAGTATTATGTTGATTATGTGGTGTGTAAACCTTTGGTGGTCGCGGACTACCTGCCAAGCTTTATATCAGGTGGCAATTAAATATGAGCAGATACATAAGTATAAATATGGCATTTGCTATACCTGATTCTAAAATCATGTAAAGCATACATTGCTTGGGTTAAAAAGCCATTGAAATTAAACCTTTTTTTTTTACAGTAAACAAGTAACAAACAACCAACAAACTGCGGAAAAAAAACACTTTGCTAAAGTCTGAAGGAACCTTTCGCTTGCATTATCCCTTAATGTTCATAGATTCCATTATTTTTTTTTTTTTTATGGTGCAAACAGACTACAATGGTGTGAGTCACAGGTAAGGAAATATAATAAACCATATATGTGACCACTTGGTGGAGCCATTTCCTTTATTTTTGTTGAACAGCTGTGTTTCTCTTGCTCAAGCTAAACATTTAAAAATTCAGTGCAATGTTAAAAAACAAAAACACTGTACAATTTGTGGATATTGAATTTAAAAAGACCTTAAATATCTCCACTCCATACATCTGATCTGAGCGTCATTATTATGTTTTTTTTTTTTTCCTGTTGTCTTTATTTATATTTAGTGATTATGAAAGGTGCTGGATGCATTCAGTGTCAACAGTGTCCAAAGGTTAGTTTAGTCTTCTGTGTATTCTTTTTATATCTGAGCTTAGTTTATATCTTACTGTAGTTTATTTTTCATCATTAAACTTGCAGAATCACATTTATTTTTTCTTGTGTCATGTGGATCATAATATTGCATGTAAGTATTAGATCATTTATACAACACTTTAAACATGATTGTTTGTCAGGGAGAGCTGAAGAGTTGCACTCCCACTGTGTTAGGGAGGGTAGTAGCGTGGGGCTCGTTAACCTCATCAAGCTTCAGCACACACTACTGGTCAGGCACCTGGAGAGTCCAGGTGGAAAGTTCGAAGGCTGGGCCCTTGCTTCCAGGATTCAGTAGCTTTCTAACATCTGTTGCTTAGGTTTGGTAGGTGAAAAGGCAATTGTTTTGTTAACGGGAAGTTGGCTGCAAGAGTAGAATGTTGGATTTCAAACTGGGTAGAAAATAATACCAAAAAACTAGGTAGAAAACCACACCCCAAAAATTTATATACAAGACATAATGACATTCATGTAATAACTGTCTTTAACCCACTTCGGTTTATTATTTATGTCTCATATGCGGTCACTACAGAATTACAGTACTTTAGCAATTAAAATATACATTGCATCTCAATACAAACTGCCAGTACTTTTCTTTCAGAAGAGTAGTAGTTAAGATTATGCTTTGGGTCCAATTTATACTTAATTAACTGTCTTATCGTTGGCTAATTCCCTAGGTTTTAGGGTTTGTTGTTCACCAACACCTTGACAACTAATGTTGTAAAAAAGCAAACAGCTTCCTAATTTTAGTCTTGTAAAATTAAATAAGTATGTACTGTGTGTTTGTTTAGGCCGAGGAGTTTCGAACATGTATGAAATTAAATATGATGAAATGTTTAATCTAAATTTCCTTCAAATATGATACATTTGGGCATGTAAGCAACACACATTTAAATATTTTAATATTTGTATAAACCACATGGGGCTGTAGAAGTTAACTGGAGATTAAGTATATGTGATTTGCACTTGCATGAGTAGACAACAATTTAACCCGTTGACATAAAGAAAACATTGTTTTTCAGATAGATAACAAATACCGTCATTTATTGATTTTATTTCCTTTTTTTACATAGACATTTGCACACCTTTAAAAAAATAAAATAAAATAAAATAAAATAAAAAAATTTAACTAATGTAACTACCTCCCCACTCCCCTTAAAAAAGTTGCTTTCAACAACTCATAAAGTTGATATGCAGTCTATTAGGTGAAATATCCTCTCCTATCAAATTGTGATGAAATTGGTTTCTGGGTGTTTATTTACAAGCCTGGAAAACATTATTGCAGCATTCTACACTTGTCTGGCTATTTGCTGTCCCTTTGGGCCTACATTACATGATCAACCAAGTGGAACTGAACTCACAGGTTCACACAATGGACAGTGGAAGTCTCATGTTTTAGTTCAGGCTGGTTTTATGACATAAGGACCTTATGGTGCCCACTATACTAAAGGCAAACAGGGGAAACATACATCACTGTATCAAGCCCATTGTAAATGGTGTGGGGAAGCAACATTTCAAAGGTCCAATACAGAAACATCCCAGAAAACCACATGATGCCAAGTCTCCTATACTAGCCACATTCAAGCAACAGTCAGACAGGAAAAAAACATTCAGAACGGCATAACACTTTCCAATATATTATAGAGCTGATATATGATCCCTGTATTACAATATCTAAAGGGACTGTCTACTGGACTGGTTCAAATTTTCTTTTGGGAATTCTCTCATAGGAATTTGCAAATGGCAGCATGCAGTTCAGTTTTAGCAGTGATTAAAACTGTAGCAGGCCACCAGGTGGTGATACATTTCTGCATATGGATATTTCACAATATACAAAGGAAAGAGATAAATAGCAACTATATGTGTTTAGTGCGTTGAGCTGCTAAATTATCTGCGGTGTTGTTTGGATTAATATTTAGATGTGTGGAAATAAATGAATGTAGAAATACCTCATTTTGGTAATTGTTCTCACAGACCACAGGCTTGGAATATGGAGCTGCTCACAAGGAGAGTAACACAAATAACTTAAAATGCTGTACTGTAAAATGTAAAATGTTTCAGTTTCTCTTTTAGCCAATTAGAGTATCAGTTTAGCTACTGTATGCCTGGACACAACACATATTAACCCTGTTCATCAACTGTACCATATTCAGTTTCTACCCTTCCTCAGTCTAAATATTCCTCACCTGCTTTCTCTGCACCGTATCTTCAAATTCAATTCAAAATCAACTGGACACTGGGTGGGTTGTATTGACACTCATATCCACAGTCTGTTCACTTCTACTATTCCCTCGTGCACAGACATCCTATATTACAGAAGCCAGCTGCAGTCTAGAATAGTTGTAAAAACACATGCGTTAAATACATATTTGTGAATATTGCCTGACCTGTGAAAACTCTGTCCAGTAAAGAAAGCCGAGTGCTGTACCTTTAACTTTACAAAGTGAACAAAATGTACTAGAAATAAAAAGTTAAACTGTACCATGACTAACATTTCATTTGATCCTTCAGAACTACAACTTCTGCCATCTGGTTGATATAACAAGATCACTGTCACTGTACAATATTTAATATACTGTAATATGTTTTCCAATAACTTACAGTTTTACTGCCCCCGCTTGGTGACAATATTGCACAAAAACAATTAAAATGGGCTCATGCTGGGCAGGATTCCTTTCTCTTCTCCAACAAACTGTGACCGTCCTCCTACACAGCTGAGCCACCAGCTTTATCTGAACTCATAAGTGCCAGCCACTAAAGCATTTGATTGATGTGTTTTCTCGTTGATGCTAGACCATATTTATGTACAGTGTAACTGCTATGGAAGGTGGCAAAGTGACTTCAAGACACTACCATTATTTGACTAGGAACACTCTTTATAATAACCCAATCATCAAAACTTCCCCATATAATACCTTCATTGAATTATGTTGGTGTCACCTTGAAATACAGAATTCCTTCCACTAGCCCACTCCCTGTGCTATCTCTCTGGAAAAATGCACTGCAAACTAATCAGCAGTTCAAGAATACTGTGACTGCTCATATTAGAGTCCTGCATCGGGTCGGGTACCTGCAGGTAACCCGCAACAGTGGGTTGGGTTTGGGTCAAAAATAAAAACATTTTCAGGTCTGAATTTGAATTACGGTTCGTGTCGGGTCCTGTAGTAGTGGGTCCGGATCGGAAGCGGATCGTAAAAATTGGACACGTGCAGGACTCTAGCTCATATTTCATCCAGAACGACAAAACACCCGAAAGATATCTCGAAATACGAAAAATGAACTAGTAAAATGATTTGCCATACTAGTATGAGTGTCTAAAATACAGTTTATATTTATATGACAAACATTCTAAATATAATGTAAATTAATTATGTTTCAGATGTTGTTTACATGTCTCCCCCTGTATGTAAGACAAACACATATACAGGTAATACAATTTAATGTAATATATTACTCAAAAATATGTAACACATATTCATACATTTAGATTATATAAATACATACAACTGTAGGCTTTTGATATGCAGTAAGGGGCTGGAATGGCACACCCTAGGCAGATGTATCCCTTAGGAAATAACCTATAGAAAGTCCTATAGTAAATTGGTCAAGTCCTATAAAATATCCTATAGGATTTCTTTAAAACCTTTTTAGTCCTATAGAGTGTCCTATAGTACTACTGTAAGGAGACCCGCCTGAGTACTATAGGAGGATATATTTTTAAAAGAATCTTTTAGGATTTCTGTAAAACCTTTTTAGTCCCATAACGTCCTTCTAGAACTGTAGAATCCTATAGGACATTTCTGTAAGGGATAAAACAAACAAAAAAAAAACAACTTTTTGTACATTTTTACCTTTAAAGCATCAGTGCTTACAAACAGTAAACTACTCTGTGAGAATACGTTTTTTAAGGCATAAACAATGTTGAAAGGATTGAAAGCACAAGTGAAAAAGGATTCTAGTATTTAAAAAGCCTTGACACCCTGAAAATGAAAAACAGCCTCAGAGACACAAATCTGCACTATTACATTCTTAATTTAGGAATTAGAGTACTTCTTTATTGTATCAAAGAAGCACAATACAAGACAGTAATGGCATGTTTATGGGTTTCAACAGCTAGAGCTATTTCACACTAAAACATTTGCTCATATTTTATTTCTTATAAATAGCAGCCATAAAACATTATTGCAAACTGTAAAACAACAATTTATTTTACACATGATAATGCACAAAGCACTTTTGTAATATTGAACAAAAATGCAAGGCACCGAATTTGGCACAGCACTTACATACAAATGGTTAGGCTCATTAACTCTTTTAGCATTTATTCCCTCTAGTTTATTCACATTGTTTTTCAATAATAAGAGCCATCCACAATTACCATTAAAATGAACCGATAGCCTGAAATGCTTTTCTATATTTTATAAGAGAATATCAGTAGGTGTGCATCTTTAATGGATTTATGTTTCTGAAAACAGAAATTATGCAATAAAATACGTATGCCATTTTGTAGAAACATGTTATCAGTAAGTAACCTGTAAAAGAGAGTAGGCTGTGTTGTTGTTGATTATAATTTCTGTGACATTTAGTAACCAAATGTATGCTCAACATTTGCCCTGGGGTTGCCTTCAAAGTTGGTGTGTAAAAAAAAAGTTTCTAACATGCAAGTTATTGTAAGGGATTTTGTGAAATGAGTTCAATTGAATTGCATGTGTTGGGCTTGTACTATCAAAATGTCAAGCTGTTCTTATAACAAAAGAAACTGATACAATACAATAATTCAATTGGGAACATGAACAGAAGGGGTATTTGAATCTGTTAATTAAAAATAGTGTAATATTTAGGTGTCTCATACCACATTCACACACAAATGCCACTACTGAGCCACCTCAGAGACATTTAAAAAATGCTTTAAAATACCCATTCACACAGCATGAAATAGTGCAATCTATGTGGGTATAATACTGTCATTACCCTTTCACACTGTCAGAACATAAATTATATATATATATATATATATATATATATATATATATATATATATATATATATATATATATATATATATATATATTATACAAGCATCGGTTCGTAGTTTGTTTATAAACTAATAAAAAAAAGTTTACTTTAAAAAAAAAAAAAAAAAAAAAAAAAGGTATATAAATGATGGACATTGACGAAATGTTTTTGGTTTCTTTTTAATCACTCGATCATCATCATTGACAATGACACGCTTGAGTGACTGTGACTGAAGCATATGCATTTAATCACCTAGTTAGTGAAACAGTTGATTGGACACTAGATATAGACTGATTTCAGCTGTTGAATTGAAAGCTTGAATAAAAGCAAAAAAGAAAATCACAGAAAAAAAAAGAACAATATGCCACATCTGTCAAGAGAGCAGCGCCTTCGTGCAAATCGGCATGTTGGAGGCTAGACTAGGGCAGCGTACTGTGGCTTGCTGTCTTGGGTGCTCACAGCCAGCAATTTCAAACATGGCAAGGCGGTATAACCAGACACGCTCTGTCAATAACAGGCCATGAACTGGGAGACCAAGAGTCACAACACCTGCCCAAGATCGACAGATCATTTTGCAGCATCTTTGTGATGTCAGTTGTTAATAAGCACAATAAAAGTCACTGCACCTGCTCTAAAACAGAGTTTGTCATTTTTTTATCACATCTTGTGAATTTTATCCAAATATAAGTGATATGTTTCATTTGATGCTCAAATGTGAGTTTTAAGTCTCTTCTGATGCTCAGTAGATACAGTATTAGGGGTGTTCCTGCACACAAATTTGTATTAGGATATGCATGAATAATGGTCTTCTTCCTAATATTAATAATGGCTGAATGGCGTCTTTTATTAGGCAGTATTCTTTGTAAGCAAAGTGTTTGAAATCAATGAGAACTGGTCTCATTTCAACAACGCCTCCATCTGTGGTCTGTGACACTGGCAGCCAATCGGTGTGGGGAAGAAGGGTACAGCGCCAGTGCTTCAGTTCATTCAATTCGAGAGGGCTGTGTAAAAAGTGGAATTGTACTTAAATTAGTTTCAGTGTCAAGAAAAAACACTTGTGTTGTCATAATTTAAATAAAATATTTTTTTCGAGGGGGCAGGAATTTTGAAATTTTTTTAAACGTTGTGAAAATCTAATTGAATATTTTTGTAAACAGCTTAGTAAGACCACTGTCTCTATGTATCGTGCACAGTTGCAGCACTAGGCCCCGGTTTGGAGCTGCACTGCAGGCTGTGTGAAAGAGGAAAAACGCTGTCTCACTGAGGGTCAGGATTTTAGAAAAGTGTTTATTCGATTTTAAAAAGCTTTTTTTCTTGTTTGTTTAATACAGTTATGGCTGCTCCGTGACTACTGTGTTCAGAGCTTACAATCACTCCATGTGATATTTCTTTAGCCTAGTGTAGCTCGCAGTGCTGTTTGTTCCACCCGATATTTATTAAAAAAAGGCGGCATATCTCTGCTTTGCCTACGCTTGCCTCAGTAAATTCATTGCATTTTTGAAAATTAAATTGTTTTGATTGCTGCGTTTCACTTCCTGTCTGATTGTGTGATAAGACTATTGTGAATAACAAGTTAAACTAACAATTTCTTACGATGTTCTAAAACTGTAGTTCTTTTAGTGGTGTATAATAAATAGCCTTCATTGCATCTCTTGTTTGATATTGGTGCTGCTTTCTCTGCATTGCATTGTAATCGTTTGACAAAAACAATTGCATTATCGTTCATTCCACTTTGTTGTTGTTAATGGTTACTGAAATTGTTCCATTGTTTTTAGTAGATCTGTGTAGATAAGTGCAGTAAAACTGCACAGTTAAGTATGTGTGTGTGTGTGTGTGTGTGTGTGACAACATACTTGGAAGGAACACACAGACAGGCAGTACTGGAGATGCAATGGCTGCACTCAGTTTTTTATTAAACAAATGAATAAAAGATTTAAACAAACCAGCACACGACACTTTGGGCAAAAATAAATACCCAAACAACAGTGGACAAACAAACAACCAAACAGCGTGCTAGTCCTCCATCACGATGTAGTAATTGTTCGGTTTTTGTTTTAATCGTTTACCTCTTGACTCTCCACTACCGTTCTCCACTCTGAACACTTCCCCGTGCAACCAGTCTGCAGGTCTTTTATATTCTGAGTCTGCACAGGTTTAATAATAATTCATGACTGTCAGCTAATTAACTGCTCATTAGCTGATCAGTCACACATCTTCATGAGTTTCTTAAAATAAATACAAAACAATAACACATAATGGCAGTGGCTTTCGTCTGCGCCACACAATAAAAGATATAACAAATCATAATAATAATACAAAGGGGCGGGACACTCTGCCACACTGTATTATTGTGAATTTTGCTTCCACACATGCAGAGATATTGGTTTGTACGTGGGAACAATACATTTGTGGAAATTATTGCACATAAAGACAACTGCTGTCAGGCCACGAGCCTTAAAAATATTATGTATCTATTTTCATTATTGTTCAATTCAACAAAAACCTCTTTTGAGATCCGAAAGGATGAAAATGGACTTGAAAATTTGTTCCTTGCATATAACGAGTACACAAACTCACCTGAAGATACAGACATGGCAGCTTTTCCCCTTACTTCCTTGGTGTCATTTGAAACTCATCCCATCATCAGCATGTGTTCAGTCCTCTAGTTTCTAGTGAGATACCACTTTCGATGTAGAAATTCACAATAAACGGATATGTGCAATTTATTTTTAACACGCGAACAATAAATTAAATTAAATAAAATTTGTGACTATATTACACTGCTGATGCATACACAATACATGTTTCTGGTTTTGTCTTAATTTAAAATGTGTTTTAATTATTTTAATTATTTTTCATCCCTCAAATGACAGGTGTGTTATAAGCAGTATAAACCATTTCAGGCCATGTGATTCTGATGATATATACCAATTCAGGCATGGTATATATCACAGGAATGATGGGATGCATAGTGGTTTATATCTTACATAGCTAACCTGTGTCTGTGGCCTTCGTATTAAATAGGTCCATAGCGGGACTATTACACATATTTAAGAAAAGGAGATTAAATGTATTTGGGAGCCACAGAAGATCTTGCTTGATTTTTCTTATATATATATATATATATTTTTAACTGTATTGATAAACTATTACAAGACATTTCAAAATAAAAATGCAAGTCACAACATCTCACATTCGATCTATCTGCACTGAAATTAATAAATAACAGATTAAAGAAATAAACCAACAGCATGAAAGTTTTAATATTACTGAATGCATGAAAACCTTGGTGTTACAGAAAGATTGTATAGCTGTGTTGTCAGGTGTAAGTGGTGCAGTGAATGAAAGGAATGTCCAGGCAGTATTTCAGTATTAAACAGTCTATGTATTTTAATAACTAACAAAAAGCAGTCTGCCCCTTTACCAGCAAGGGTATCGGGGGGGGGTACACGGTGGGCCTTCAAACCCAAAACAAAACAAATAAACTGGAATTTGTCTGTCCCCCGTCCTCCGTGCACAGTAGTATGCTTGCTCGTGGCATGGGAAACTTGGTGCCAATGAGTGTGCAGTACAGGGAAGTGCTCTCAGTGTTCTGTAAACAGTACAGGCTCTGGCCGCCTGTCTAACGTAGCTGCTTCCCCTTTGTACCCACAAAGCCCTCCCTGCAATCAAACCGTCGCCATGGTTTCTCCAATAGAGGGCCTTCCCACAGCTGATTGCAGTAGAGTCTTTCCGGGTACGTACAACTATGCGCTCCCCCTAATATGGTCACCTTTCTAGTTTCCACCTACCTTTCTCTTTCTCTTAACAGTTTATTTTTTTCACCTTTTCTGTCTGAACTAAACATCTTGTTACTTGCTACTCATACTGCAATGGGAAAACCATAAACTGCTTTTAACCCTACTTTACTGTTTATTGTAACCCCTAGGGTTTGTGACTTTTAAGGATAGGCATTGGGATCAAGAACTGACACAGAAAATCAGTAAAAATAAAATAAAACCTCAATCTTATTTCATTTTGAAGAATTCTGGGATACATTTCTCTTCGAAGCAATCAGAACACTAACAGAAGGTCACATGAGAATGTTATGACATTTAGAACAGCCCAGTATCTGGAGAGACTTCAGGGTGACATTTGAGAAGAACTTTTTCAAATATATCACATTCTCATCAAAGTCCTGCTGCCTGGGGCAGATTTATGAGGCTCAGAGCTGATTATGCAGGGTTGTACATCATATCTGACTCTAGAACAGAGCGTTGCTGCTAATATTCAACAAATGTCATTTTTCCTTGTCACATTTCTGATGTGGTTTTATGTTTTTACACTTGTTCTTATTCAAAAATGTAATGCTAAAATATAGTAAACATTTGTTAAACAAACACACATACATATTCATACTGTTATTTCAATATCTATATTTTTATATATTATATTTAAGAATTATAAAGTTACCAGTAAGGGCTGGTTTATACCTCTGTTGCAGATCAATGTGAAACGTCAGCTATAAAAGCTGTGCAGCTTCATTATTTGCTGTATGAAGGAAACATCATTTTGCAACCCTTTTAACATAACATTCATACTTTAAATACAGACCTCATTCCCGTAACTGGAAAAACAGACAATTTAGGAGATGGGTTGAGTTTGTATCTCTTATACAAGAGGTTTAAAAAAAATCAAAAGTGACGAGGTTGGTACATCTGTCCTCACAATCAACAGAGAACCCAAAAGGCAGAACTGTATACATTAATTAGAGAGATGCAGGTATGTGACAGAGATATTTTAGGTATTTTAGAATGACAGGTGAAAGGTTTGATGATCTGTTAAACAGATTGAGATCATTGCTTCAACTCAAAAATACACATGCCATGCCAGCAACACCTGCAGAAAGACTTGCAGTCACACTGCACATAGCAACTGGCATTTCCCAGCAAAGTGTGGACACGAGCTTCCGACTCCACTCTCTACTTCAGGGTTTTCTTGCTCTTCAAAAACCATCAGGCTTTACATTCTCTCCAGTCCTTTTCTATTTTTTTAGAATAATAAACACCAATGCTGATTCTATTATTTGATCATTTCAAAATTAATTAAGTCAGTAGTTATATAAATGTGGATGTTTACAAACTTCTTCTATTAAAAGTTCCTCAAAGATTTGCTCCAAGTTGGTTACCAGCGTATGACCATGCATCAAATGTTGACATATTTAAACATCGTCCGACCCCATGCAATTCCTGGTTGCAGACGCATGAGGGTCTCTCTGGTGCATTCTGGAATTGTCGCTCAGCTTCCAACATAGTTGACTATCTCTGCTTTTGCTTCTCACCTCTCTCATGACTTCCAAGCTCTCACTGAAACATGGATCTCCCCTGATAGCACTACCACTGTGGCTGCCCTTTCCCCTCTCTTTGTCCTGTCCCACTCTCCTTGCCCCTCTGGATGGGGTGGGGGAACAGGACTTCTGCTTTCTCCCTCCTTGCTTTTTTCTCTCTCCCCTCCCCCCATTAGCACCTTTGAGTTTCACGCTGTTAAAATCACCCTCATTGTTCTCTACTGCCGTCCTGGATCTCTTACTCACTTTCTTGATGAGCTTGACTTCCTCCTCTCCTCCCTCCACCCCTGTTGTTCTGTTAGGTGACTTCAACATCCACCTCTCCATCCCTAACCACTCTGTTGGGACTCTTCTTTTTCTTCTACACTAACATCTGCCAAACGCTCCTACTTCCACTCTGTCATTCAGTCTTCTACAAACAATCCCCATAAACTTTTCTCTACCTTCTCCTCCTCCCTCCTTAGCCACCCCCCCTTCCACCTTCTTTTATCTCAGCTGATAACTTTGGCTCCTTCTTCTCCTTCAAAATCACTGACATCTGCTCCAGAGCCATAAACTCACCACATGTGCTCTGGACCCTCTCCCCACTCACCTCTTCCAGGCTGCTGCCCCTTCTCTACTCCCTTTCATTTCTTCTCTTCTCAACACTTCTGCTCTCGGGCTGTTTCCCCTCTTCCTTCAAAGAGGCCTGCATCATCCCATCTTAAAAAAAAAACCCTCCCTTGATCCCTCATTCCTCCAGAACTACCGCCCTGTCTCCCTTCTCGCTTTCCTCTCTAAAACCCTTGAGCGAGTGGTACATCAGCTCTCTGCTCTCTGCTTGATCCCCTCCAATCTGGTTTTCACCTGGCACACTCCACTGAAACTGCTCTTTTCTACATCACCAATTCTCTACTCTCTGCCTGTGCCGCTTCCCTCTGCTCTGTCCGAATTTTCCTTGACCTTTGTTGCCTTTGACACAGTTGACTACTCTATTCTCCTATCCTCCCACGCTGACTTGGGACTCTCTGGCACTGCCCTTGCCTGGTTCTACTCCTACCTCTCGATCGCAAGTACCGGGTCTCCTGTTGTGGCTCACCGTCTGCCTCTTGAATAATTTGTGTTGCCTGTAAGTAGAGGTCCATTATCTTCTGTACAAGAATGATGAAATTAAACACACAAGCTTTACCTTGCCCTGCATAACATACTTTTTACCACCATTTTTATGCCTACTGCTGAAGTTCAGCTTTATAAATACAAGCTCCCCATTACCATCTGAGAGGTCAAATTTGCTGAATTAATACAGGTCAGGCTGAGAAGCAAAAGCAATACAGGTAAAAAGGCAAGGCATACCCAGGGGATTAAATTAGAAAACTGAGGATGGAGTAGCCATTGCTCTGCCCACTGAACCACACCAACGTTACAACTAACTCAAATGCTCACATGTTTAAAGGTCTTATACAACAATTTAGAAACCTGAACCAAAAATGTACACTGGATGGTACATTACGGGGCATCAAAAGATTTTTATGGCCATAAATGAAACAGCAGATGTTTAATGTTTACATTTGCTGAATTTGCCTGATGTGGAATATAAATAATCTGTCAAAATATAACAAACTCATGTATCTGTCTAGTCATAATGTATTATGCACACCAGTGACAGTGTGCATAGATTCTGGGACCCAACTGTGAGTAAAGCCAGCTCGCTTGGTTTCAATCATTGAGATTAAAACTGAACTTTATGTGCACAGACCTGTTACATGTTACATGTTAAAGAGGAATAATGGCAAAGAGCGGGTGCTTACAGGACAGATGTCTAAATCGAATCTGGTGAGCATGTTTCTCAATGGGATCATTCAGTCTGTGTGATATGGGACACGCGCTCACTAATATCAGCAACAGAGCGTGACCCTAAAGCAGACGTGGGCATTAACAAGGGCTACATAACCCAATGCACAAGCTGAGACTGGGTGGACATTTGGTACCTTAGACATGCAAATCCAATTGATGGATAAACATGTGACAATCACACTATAGCCATTTTGAGTGGTCATCCTGTATACTACTGTATTTCCATAGTTTAGCTGCCAGATTTATTTTAATATAAAGATGAACATATATTACAAAACAAAAACACAGCCCTGTTTCTTCTCCTGTAAATCATGTATACACAAGAAATATTTCAGTTTGTGTTGTGTTTTGACAGTGCTCTTTACTAATGTGTACAATGGCTGTGCATTAATGCAATATTAAACACACAGACAGAACATTTAAGAAGGCTATTATGCATGCTTCATCATAAAAGCAGAGCTACAGGTAACAACAACTTACCTTATCTCACTTAGGTAATGAACTTTCATTAGGAATGACAGAGTTCATATCACTGGCAAGGTAGCACCTGAATAAGTATGAAAGAAGGCCGCTAGACAAAAGCAGCCTTTAAAAGAAGCCAGCAACGTAGCCTCTGCCTAATTTATTACTGTGTCAGATTGGAAAGTTTAAACTGTAATTAAATGGATTGGAACTACTAATACATGCCAGCTTTACAACTCTGAAGGGTTTAACTGCTGAGCTGTCCTACCTGCTTGTGTAAATTACAGCCACCTCTTGGCCTTTTATGCACACTTGTACATGTGGGATATATTAATCATCCAGGCAGATTATTGAATGCTTTTTCAGACTTTGGAGCAGCCAATAAATTTCACCTGTCAAAGCACTCCTGTACCTGTTTGTCACAGCCTTGGTATGTCTAACAAAATGTTCACTTGCATACTAAAGTTAAAAAGAAAAAAAAAGGAATTACAGTAGACGTGGGACAGGTTTGTTAGTTATGTTTAGCTTTCAGAATGCTTTGATTTCGTAACTGTATTTATAAAATGAATACATCTCCATATATTACAAAATATGTACATTGTACAATCAACATTCTAAAGATAATGGTTGCAGAGAGCTGAGGATCTTCAGAGATGGGTTGAATTTTGTGTCAATAGCCTTTTTCTAGATATACTTTATATTTACTGTATAAACAGTGTACGACAAAATGTTTAAATCGAGGGGTTTTGTGATATCATAAACCGCAAGAGTGAAGCACAGAACCCCGAGATGAAATATTTAGATGAGATGTTAACAGAGACAAGTCAGATCTGGTTTTCTTGGATGTGTTTACATTTTATTATTGAATAATTAAAGTTTTTCGTGCATAGGTGTCAGCTGGGTATAAAAACGGGACAACATGTTGAGTTTGTGAGACAAACTTTTTTGCTTGAGCTAATCTTAATTGACAGAGAAAGTTGTATTGCTAAAAAAAAGTCATATTGCACTTTTGCGGCATCAAAAACTTGCATTATACGGGCAAAAGTGCAATACGACTTTTTGTAGCATAAGCCACAGTATAAATATGGCTACTATTCATGTAATAATATACACACGTCTGCAGCAAAACAGCAGGGTCTTTATTTGCAGTACAGACAGCAAACAGGTTGAGACAATTGTCAGCATTGTCAACTCAGCAGCACTCAACATCACCAACACGTGCACATTTGAAACATTGTAAATTCTGTACCCAATCAGAAGCTCAGCCTGGTTACCTCCCCTTGACTGACAGGCGCACTCCTCAGTCCCTTGTCCACCTTTCCCACGATGGTCACCGCTGGTGCAAAGTTGCATCCATTTGTTTAGGTAGGGCGAGCTCTTTTCTAATGTATCTTGCATTACCCTCACGTGTCAGTCCCAATTAATTACAATTAATTACTAAAAGTCTTGAGCAAGTCTCTGAAATTTGCATGCACTGAGTTCCAGCTTCCAGAGCATGGTCCGACATGCATATACAGTCCCAAACAAATATATCCTTATACTCTTCATGTACATACATAGGTACATGCAAGACATATATTCCTACAATATACGAGTTCCTACATCATGACGCTCTCAGGTCAACAGCTTCATTTAAAAGCAAACCACCAGCATTATCACCCTCACTGCAACAAGCACAGTATAACGGAGGAGAAATAGTTGATTCAAAATTGAAATGTGGACATTCCACCAAACATTGAAGGAAACTCAGAAACAATGAGGTTCAAACCAATAACAGAAGAATTTAAGGAAATGGTTTTTAAAAGAGCAAGATGAAAAGGCAAGAAAAATACACTTGCTGATCTAAACCTCACAAAATAGCTACTATACTTGTTTATCAGAGAGTTTTAATAGGAATCCCCCTTTTAGTTTACCATTAGTAACGTTGCATTTGATCATTTCCCTCAGTATGGTTCTGTCAGCAATATCGCACACAGTATAGCCATGTGATCCAAGCACAGCGAGTCTGCACAGCAACCTGGCCCTCAGTTTCCTAATGGCATACACTGGGTGTGTATAGGGAGGGTTACTTTTATTTTATACATTATGTCAGCAGTTTATGAATAAAAACAACAGAAATGAAACACTTTATTCTACATTTCTTGTTAATCTATATTTGCAACAGATGAAAAACTAATAAACAAGAAATGTTTTGTGTTTTTTCACTTAAATATGTTTTAAAAAACCTAGACTATAACATATCACACAATAATATATGTCTCTTGTTGGTTTGAGACATATCTTATTGTGGGATAATATATTTTGACTCATACATTGTATATATGTAAGCAATAAGACCTTACACAGAGGGCATTATGGATCGTTTCGTCTCAGGCCCCATTACAATCAAACGGTCTGTAATGCCTGGTAACACCCGATGTGGAGGGTTTTCTTTCTTTTATACTTCAATTTTACAGCACATGTAATGATCATATTTATTTTGTTTTTTGTATCTACCGTTCCACATAAGAACTCTAAAATGAATGTTCTACAAAATATAGTTCTCCATTTAATCAATCAAATTTATTTTGTATAGCGCCTTTCATGCCAAGGCATTACAAAGTGCTTCACATTACAAATAAATATATTATACAATAATATGATATACACTAAAATATCAAAGAAAACATCCAAAAACAAACTGGAGGATATATATATATATATATATATATATATATATATATATATATAATATATATATATATAATAAATACATATTAACAAAATTCTAAAATAGGCCACCCCAGTCAACAAAAAGGCCTCTGCATAAAGATGTGTTTAAGCTTTGATTTAAATACATTTATTGAGTTGGCTTTATGGTTTTCAATTGGAAGATTATTCCATAATACAGGTGCATAATGACTAAAGGCTCTTCCATTACAAGAGCTGCTTTTCATCATTGTAGTCACCAGAAGCCCTGCATCAGCAGATTTCAACTGGAGTCCAGGGATATAAGGTAAAAGCATATCATTAATGTAAGCAGGACCATTTCCAGAGACAGCTTTAAATGTCATTAATACAATTTTAAAAATAACTCTGTACGTCACCGGAAGCCAATGCAAGCGGGCAAGAACAGATGTAATAGCTGTACTCTGAACCTGCTGTAAGCGATTGATTAGTTTACAAGGCAGAACAGCCAATAGGGTGTTACGCTAGTCCAGACAGGATGAAACAAACGCATGAATTAAAATTTCTATGTCAGATCCTGCAAGCTACAAATGGACTTTCGTTATATTCCGCAAATTGTTAATAAGCAGACTTCACTACAGTTGAAATGTGATGCTGAAAACTAAGAGTAGAATCAAATAAGACTCCAAGACTTTTCACAGCTTGGGGGGGGGGGGGGTGGCTGCCAAAGGTCATTGGTTTTGGGATTTTATTTAATGTTGTTTTAGAGCCAATTAAAAGAAATTTAGTCGTATATGCATTTAACTGCAAAAAGTGTTTTGACATCTAAGCCCCTATTCTGTCAAGGCAAGATGATAGTCTGGAGTTTACGTTTACATCATCTGAACTCATTTAAAAATAAATCTGGGTGTCGTCATCATAAGAGTGGAAATTAAAACCATGTTGCCTGATCACATTACCCAGCGGTAGCATACACAAATTACAAAGTAAAGGACCAAGAAGAGAGCCCTGTGGAACCCCAGAAATAACAATTTTAATCCTCCAACGGACACAAATTGATGTCGGGAGGTTAAGTAGGACCGCTACCAGGAGAGTGCTGTGCCAGTAATGTCAATAGTTTTCTCAAGGCGATCAAGAAGAATTGTATGATCAATGGTGTCAAATGCAGCAGATGCAACCAAAAAGACAATCCCTGATAAAAGCCCATCATCTGCATTCAGCAGGATGTCATTAACAACTTGTGTGATTGCAGACTCTGTACCATGTTGTTTACGAAGCCAGAATGACATTTTTCAAAGAGATTATTAGCAGACAACTGAGCAACAACAACCTTTTCAAATGTACATTTTTTTAAAGTACTGGCTTTACAATTGCCAACTTTAAACTAGATGGAACAGTTCCGGGTTTTAGGGAGAGATTCACAATATTACAAATCACAGGAGCAAGCCTATTTGCACAATGACGGACAATATTAGTCGGCCAAGGATCAAGAGAACACGAGGTGGAACAAGCTTTATTGATAATATCTAAAACATTTAACAACGTTGCCTATGAGCTTCTCTATAAAATTGGTGTTCAAAACAACACTTTTAAAACCAATATTTGCAGATTCCATTTTTTCCTAATGGCCTCCAAGTATACAAGATATTTTTATCACTCACATTGGTTGTGTCTAGTCCAGTTCGTGGATAAAGATAGATAGCTTGTGGATTCTTCAATTTCATTACATTTCAGTTTGAATCCTCAGGGCACTCATACATTTATTTATCATAGTTTTTATATTTTGTAAATAAAACATTACCCTTTCAAATGACTCCTATGCTTTGCGTCTCAGTTTTTCTTTGCGGTTTAACCTCAGATGAATATGTAGTTATGGGCGTTCCCTTTTGCGAATTTATGCAGGAAGGTGGAGATGCAAATCAGGGTTCTGAAATATTATAATGAGATGTATGAAAGCTGCAAACAATTGCGACACTTAAAATTGCATCAGTTGTTTAAGAACTTTTGAAAGCGATTTTTAAAGTCGCAATTGTTGCTGGCATTTCCCAGTCTGCTTTTTCTCGTGCATTGCTAGCTGTGCTCAATGCATTTTTTGAAGCAAACAGTGAAATACTTTTTTTTCCCTAAAACCAGTGAGCAATAGACTGCACACATGTGCTGCTAACCCCTCCAGCTAGAGAATTGACTGTCCGGTGCCCCTAATGGAGTGAGAGGGGTGACTGGAGCGCAGGGACGGTGACCTGGAGGTTACAGCATCACGCAGAGGTGAGTCATCTGGTCCCCTGCTCCACTCCCCCTGAAACCCCTGATATCGCTGCGTGGTCAGCAGATGTACCTGGTGTTCCCCCTGCTTTATACTTCGTTCCCCCTGGAGGATCAGATGTCGCTACACCGGTTCCTGGGCTCATAAAAGTATGAAACTAACAGGGGAGGTGAAGATTAATGTAAAATACTGTAAGGAAAATGAAATGCATATTTTTCAGTAGCCATTCAAATACCCAATGTCCATGAAATTTGTGATATTGTGATTTTTCTGGGGTCCTAGAGATAAGTCTTGGAAACCCATGACATACGGTATTTCTGTCATAGGCAGCTGTGAAAAAATGTGACATCTCTGACTCAGTGCTTGCATTTGTGTGGCTTATTTTGTTTATGAAGGGCTATATTAAAAATAAATTATGTATTTCATTGTAATGTAGTCAGTGCTTTTGCTGTTGCACGTCATTCTCGACAATTATGAATGTCTCTTTACAGTGACAAAGATAAAATCAGCCCAGTAATCCCTAGTGATGCTGATTCTGTTTTGTTTCATTTTTTAATAATTATTTAATAGAATGTTAGTAGTTAAAGCACAACCACGCAATATGATAGAAAGACAGATAAAGCAGAAGATTATACTACTATAATCTCTGGAAATGTGTGTGTGTGTGTGAAAGGGGTATTGGACATTATTTATTATTTTTTTTACTAGTTTTGCATAAAAATATAGTTAAGACTTAAATATATCCAAATGTAAGACCCACACAAATGCCCAAAACTAGCCCAAAATTTAGTCATCTACCATTTTTTCACACGCAATAAAAAAAAAATAAATACAAGCTCAATTGGGTGTGAACCGGCCCAATCTGGCAACACTGACTGGGTGTCCACTAATCCAATGACCAAATCTATTGCCTCCTTACATCTATGTGGAGGGCAAAGGCCAGCCGTGAAGGTGGCCAATAGAGTCCACTGTAGCGCAGTGAGAAGAAACTGCTGAGTTTGCCTCAATTACCCAACGGGAGTGCCAGAGCCAATGCGATGCCACTTGTGGAATCCCCAAATTAGCATAGCCAGGACACAAAGACAACTGCATTGTTTAATATGTTATTATTGGTGGTAGTACAGAACTGTGTTTATCATTTGCCTTTTGTTGCACCTCATTCACACTTCTGTTTGTCGTTGTATTGCTTCATGTTTTCTGCTGCGCTTCTTTGTTTGTGCAATGTTTGCTCTGTGGCAGGTCATGTAATGCTACAGTGATATAGGTGGCTAAGGGGGCAGGCTTAATAAGTCACTAAGCATGCCCCAGGGATAAGGTGTCCATGCTTTTCTTTTCCATCCTGCTTATAAATCTTGGTGTCAGAATTAGCTTTCAGGGACAAGTAAGCATTGTTGCAAAGCACCTGTGAGTAGATCCTCAGGGTATATATACTTCAAATATGCTAAACGAGTCTAAGGGGTGTAACCTGATAGATGTTAGGTGGCTGTACAACACAAATTAGTAATGGCCTACACAGAGACACAGAAATGAGATGTATTGGATAGTGTTAATGCTTGCCCTTAGTGAGACTCTGTCCTTTTGCTTTTTACAGTTTACTACACTGTACTTACAGTACAAGAGTATAGACCGCATTTAATTTGATTTATTTTTACAAAGTAAAAATACAATGCTCATATGAGAAAAAAGGTATAGTAAGTGTTATAAATCTAAAACATACTGTAATTAAGACACTTCATCTACACTTAAATAAAACACACACACACACACACACACACACACACACACACACACACACACACACACACACACACATATTAAATACACTACTTAAACTAAATAGAGGTAAAAATAATATTATCCACCTCACTTCCATTTAAACATGTTCCCGTTTTAACACTAGGGGGAGCCTGCACTCAGTAAATACAGACATGTGTTTTCAAAGCAATATCATGCATCAATTCAATTCTAACCCTGGGGTAACATGCACATATACATATATAATTCCAAAGCCTCTCTGAAATGAATCATTCAGTCACAAATTAAGCTGCAAAGTTCAAGAGTGTTCATCATCCATTATTTCCAATGCAAACCAATACTTTCTGAATGTTAGAACACAATTTTGACATTTTTGCTATTCACATCAAATTTGCAAAATGATGAGTGTAGGTAGCTCACAGAGTATGGCACACCTTGGTTAATGAGGTCACAGGGTTAAAATCAAGCTTGTTTTAAAGCCTTTACACTGAAACAGAACCGTTAATTTGATAGAAAACAAGACAGACACAACTCTAGAGTTCAAGGATGTTTTTTTTGTTAGTTTTTTTCCTGTTTAAAATGTTCCTGCTAGTGAATTTAGTATTCATGAAAGGTTAAGGAGAATGCCATTGGTCAGTCAGGCATGGTGCTGGAAGCTGCCGTAGCTCTTTGACTGCATGTCAGTCCAGTTGAAAAACGTTTCAGCTAATGCCTTCATGCCGTTACGCAAAATAATTTTCACCTATTTTATTATCCCTTATGCTGTAGAATGACAGCTGTAAAGGCCACGTGAACATATGTCTTTCTAATTCCGCTATTGATTATTATAGTTTGGAAAAGACTGTAAATGACTTATGGTTATGGAATCAGGAAAATTATAATACATAGCTTAACTGCATGACCCCATCATGACCTTTGCCCTGGTGCTGCACCAAATGGTGTACCCACAAGTAAAGGTCAACTTCATACATATGACTCCAAAAAGGAAGGCCTGAAAAACAGGAAGGTACCAAATGGAAATCCTTTTTTAACACTTTGATGAACAACAGTGCTAACCCGTTTATTATTCAGATTTGTTAGGGAAGATATAAAGTGCCTCCTGATAAATATATCAAGCAGCATTGCACTGAGCACCCCGTCTGTCTGATTAAGTGGCATTGACAGAGTAAAACAGGGAAGACTAATCTTTTGTGTATCTATGCCTTTGGGTGGAATGCCCTGGTTGGCATGAGTAGGTCTGCAAGGGAATTCATTGAAGAAAAAAGGAAAGAAAGAAAAGAGCACACAGGTACAATAAATATACAGGGTGATTCACAATTCACCCAGCATTGATGTTTTGCATTGTTTTCAATTCTACTTAAATGTTAACATTATTGAACCACCCTTTGGTGTCCAGAAAATGTGTCAGAGTGTTTCTGTTATCGACATTTTTCCTTTATGTACTCCCCTCTATGTACCCTAGAGTTTTTTTTGCGATGCCCAGACAATGTTGAGTGAATTATGAATTACCCTGTAAAAATGACCATACAAATATAAATCTGTGTTGGATTCACTGCTGCAAATAAGCTTGAATGCTTTAGGGAAAGCCCAGATACTAACGGTACTTACAAATTGATAGTGGTAGTATCTGGTAGCATCCCTTGCTGGAGATTATGGAGGTACCTGTCATACTGGATAATCTGTAGGTATAAGGAAGTACCTATCCATGCCTTTATACATGTACCACAGGATCTGGGGACATGTTTGGTGTAACCTGTCCATGTGTACACTATGTCACACTCACATGTTGACATGTGCATACAGTGTGGTAGGTCATGGTGATGTACTTTTTCATGTTATCCATACCTGTAATGTTATTTAGTACGTTTATATCAGCTCAAGTTTTCAGAAAACTAATAAATTGGAAACTGAATCAGAAAATTGGATTTCTGAAAACACTTTTCTGTGTTTACATGACTTGGAATAGATAATCCAATTACACTTTCAATAAATTCAACTGTGTACATGGATTTAATTTAAGTAGGACGGGAACAGACAGGGCTCGGTTCAATCAACAGTAAGACTGAGGCATGAATTCTCAGGAATTTTAGATTTAGCGAAGTTGCAAATTCTCATGCTGTGTCCAACAGAATATTATCCTGTACATCTCTCTTGTTCTAATTCCGTACTGTACTGATTCTTTTGTTTTTGTTTTGGACAAATAAGTACAAAACAGAAAATCATCCCTTGGACAACATATTATTATATCATCCTTACACAAGAAGCTGTTCTATAACTATAACTGTCCCCAAAATTTTGACCAATGGACATTGAATATGTAACAAAACAAAACGTGCTCTCCCAACTCCCACTGCTCAGGTTATAAGTCTTCTCTCTGTGTGTATATAAATATAGCTGCTTTAATCATCACTTCTGCGGAGGTGATGTCAACGTTTGCACATGTACAGCACACTGTTAGTATACATTTTCTGAAAAGTTTGTTTACATGACATAAACTATGTTAGTTTTCAGAATATTATTGGAATATTCTAAGGGGTGTTTTCTGAAAAATCACTTTCAGAATAGTCCCATATGTTTTCTGAAAACTGTATTTACAACACTTGATATCGGAATAACTTTTTCGGAAAATGATATATTCGGAAAAATATGGGAATTCTTCATGTAAATGCACTGATTGTAATCTTTGTAGGAAGCTGTGGGTTATTTTTTAAAGAAGAGTCGAAGGCCAATGTAAAGTAAAAGGGGAATGAGTATTCCATTCAGTAGAATAAACAGAGTTCAGACTGAAAGTAGCTAGCTTCTTCAATACCACAACAAAAATACACAGTGCACTAGCTTAACATGCAGTAATCAATTAAAGTCACTCTAGAACTTATTTGCCACAAGCTTCCATTGAAACATACATTTAAATAACCATACATCCTTACAAAAACATGTATAAAAGCAGTATGTGTAAAAAAATAACACCTCTCTACCAGAAAATCTACTGCGCTTGATCCCATACACATTACCCTCTGCCTTCTCTTTCTTGCAACTACCCAACCATTTTCCAAATTTCATTATAGCCAGATCTGGAGTATGGAGTTTTGGAGTCATTCTGTGTAAGAATATGAATACATCAATAATAAATACTGGCCTACAGGACAATGACCTCTGGTGTTATATTAAGAATCTGTTTATTTCGCCTCCCATTATATATCCAATAAATCTGTAATATCCCTTTCATAGGCACATCATGACATTCCCTTCAAGGCATTAAGTTTTGTACAAGAAAGCTATTTCAGCGGCAGTTATCTTTATTTTATTAGATTGGAAGTGCTATGTTGCTACAGTTACAACAGTTCTAACAATACCGTCAGTCAGCAAACCAGACGAAGACGGAGACAAACTTTGCTTACTAATGGTATGAACTTCAAAAAGTTTTCTGTTATTTATTTATGTTATTTAAGTATGCTGTATCAGTTATATTTAAACAAAATATATAGTCATATTTACTATCCAACCTTGCCTCACTAACTTTCTTGACAGATTCATATATTAAATATGTACTGAAGACTCAGCCTTAGTGGAAAATTAAATGCCCCTCAGGAAGACTATTGTTACCTCCATTATATATATATATATATATATATATATATATATATATATATATATATATATATATATATATAAATGAGCCAAAATGTTGTGGCAGGACTTGACGCGAGCTGTCCATGGAAGGAAGCCCTCAATGTCATTGAGTTGAAGCAGTTCTGTAAGGAGGAATGGGCCAAAATTATATTTTTCCACAATTCCACAAATATATATTTTTAAATAAATAGCAATAAAATGTGTACATTTTTTATATTGAATCAATTAATTCAGGGATTATTTAAGTGGTTTTACTTTCAGTTTCAACAAACTATGCTTTGACACATGTTAATTTCTAACGCTGTTTATGGCCTCTACGCAACAGTCTTTAGGACTGTGCACACAAGTTTTATCAGATTTTTGGGCTTACAGAAAATAATTAATGGAAAAACTAAAACTCTGTATCTCTCAAGAAATGATGTACATACGTCCTTTAAAAAAAATGAAGTAAAAAGATAGGTACCATGTGAGTTATATATAACCTTTCATTTTTTTTAATTTGAAAAAGTAGCTTTATGGTACAAAATAATATTACTACAAATTGCTATTTTAAATGCCAAGGCTGGAGGTTCATTAGAGCATTGTCCGCAATAATAAATATCCCCAAAAAACTCTACATTAAATAATGACTTGAATATAATTCTTAGGATCATGTTCCCTTTTGAAGGCCATTACCTTCCAGTGAGTGGCATATACCTCTTTGTCTACAGGGCAAAATGAACAACAGCCCATATTTTTCTTAACCGTGATATGGAAGCATTAATTTCCTTCAGCTGCCTTGACAGAATGCAATGCTGAGGGGCAACTTAATACAAAATGATCACATTTTCATTCATAATCAATATAGCTCTGTGACAGTGGGCCCCTATTTTTCATTTCAGTATTCAGCAAGGTAGAATGATATGTGGCTTTATATGTGAAGGGGTCTTTTCAGAAAGTCGAGCTGGAAATAACATTTTTAACAAGTGGCTGGGAAACTATTGATTATTTCTATAGTACCTAGAGAGCCCTGACAGATCTGAGTGGGTTGTTCCCTCTCACTGACTGTTGCATGCTGAATATTTAGAAACCTGTCACTTTCCTCCAGTCTGATTAGAAATGTTAATATTATGCAGAGATATTTTTGTTGTTGCTGAAATTTGATTTACTGTCCCCCGAAGAAATTGCTGCAACAAAAAACTGCCTCCCCCTCATATATAACAGAGGTTTGCAATTGCATTGCTTTGAAAAGTAAGGCTTTAAAATCTCTAACATTCTAATTATTATTTAAGATTATAGCTTTACTTGTTTATTTTATTTTTTTCTTAATTTTAATTCAGGATATGCAAATATTTCAAAGACAGTGCTATTTGTAAACAACTGCACCCCATATGTCACATGATCTTACTGCAGCTAGACAATTGGAATGTGTTTAAACAACGTTACTTGAAGAGATTCAGTACCAGGAAGTAGAGATAATGTTTTTGGTCGAACTGCATCTCAAAATATTCTATAAAATCCAGTTATTGAACCCACTCATTCCTTTCGCTGATGCCATTTTCAAGCAAGATGGTATTTTCTGCTGATTTCACTGCTCTTATCTGTAATGTGATATTCTATAATGTGATATTTTGTAATGTGAAACTTTGTACTGTGATATTTTGTAGCAACTGTAAGTCACCCTGGATATGGGTGCCTGCTAATAAATAAATAAATAAATAAATGAATAATAATTATTAACGGGGAGGAGCAAGACTACCTGATGTAATGTTTAGCACATGGAGTTAGTAACATATAAAACATGGAAAGAGTGAGGCTCCACCTCTTCGAAGGCCCAACATACTAGGGGGGTTCCGTCGCTGAGGAGACCCGACAAACAGGAGAGGGCTCACTGTCTCTGAGGTTACCCGACAAACGAAGAGGGGTTCCACCGCGTGGGGGCCCTCACATAGATAGAGGCATCAGAACCTGAAAGGGAAGGCAACAAGGGATCGTGCATGCTAAAGGAGGGGTTTGACTGGGGGTCCCCTGTGACTCATGGAGAATCCTCCTCTAGGAGGTAAATGAAGTGACGCTTAACAAAGGGTTGGAGGAAATAGAATCACTAACCCTCCAGAGGAGACCGATGCAAAGGTGATTGAGATTCAAGAGGAGGAAATGAAAAAAACACAAGATAGGGGTGACGAATGGTTAAATAGAGTTAACTTAATTGATGAAAGGAGATGGTAGAATACAGGGGGCCTAGCTCCTCCCCCCAAAGCCCACAATGTAGGTTAACATTAATAATAATGATATGGAAGGCGTGTTCATGGGACTTTTCAGGTTATACTGTTGAAGCACTTTCTGATTTCCATGTTGTACATTAACCTCAGTCCTTATTTTTTCACATTAACTGTAATGCTTTACTCCATTTATTTACTTGTCTGAAAAAGGAACCATTACAGTTACAAGTTACTGAATCTTACCAGATTACAGTAATGCATTACTGCCCAAAACTGTCTATAGCATATTTAAAAGTCTAGGCTGTTTACTTCTTTTAACTTTAACTGAACTAAACAAAAAAAGTAATACAATAATTCACCAATGTTTGATTGTTATGCTTATTAGTCATTGTGTAACATTATCATGGAAATTACAAAGTGGAATAAACACTGACAGATTGCTCCATAATTTCTTATAGAAAACAAATGTTTGCTTATCCATCAGTTTAAATGAAATAACTGCTTCAGTAGTCTTTACAAAGCATTATGCATTCCATAAGTGTTGAGGCAATACTATAACCACCTATAATCTCCATAATTGAAAACAATGTAACTTTTTGAACAAATGTTTAAGTGGTATTGTTTAATAAAGCTGACTTCACTCGCATATGTGCCTAAAACCCATTGCCAGACTAAAGACAGTGTTCCTTGTCAAAGTCAACATGCAGTTCTTCACTGGATTCAATATGGAAATAGATTACCCCAACAACTGAACAGCACTTTTCTATTACACAAGTCACAGAAAACCACTCCTCAGTCAGGCTGGTCACAAATGATTTGTAGACTGGTTAAAGTGTCTGCTGCTCTATCAACTAAGGGGAATTGCAAAGTATCCTTTCAAAACAGCAAGTGTACTGTTAATCTTGAGATAGCAGGGCTGCCTCGGTCCCCAGAGGTGCATGTGGGCCGCTGGATGTATTTTAGCTGTAAACAAACTTAAATTTAAAACTGAAACTGTATAACGACTTACTAGCTGAAAAAGAAGGCATTTTACAATTCCAAAACAATTTCCCCCCTGATATGTGTATTACTTATCAATGTCAAAAGTATAAGAAACAGGCAGTTGCAACGTCATTATTAGTTTTACATACAGAATGGCTGCTTTTAGCAATACAACACATACAAGAACATTCCTCCCACCAACCAGGTTGAATAATGCTATGTCAAGAGTGAGGAGATTTAAAAAATTCAACCAAAGTTGACAGAGCAGCAGTAGAATTCACTGTTGATGAAAAAGAATATCTGTTGAATGAACATTGAGCCATGATTTATTCACCATTGCCCAGAATATGCAGGAGTCAGGGAAACATAAGAACATTTTTTTATTATTATCAAAGCAGTAAGTCAAGAAATAGCTGCAGGCTATAGAGTATTAATTATGGTATGTTGTGATAAAAGAAAGAAAAAAAAACATAACTTGTATTTTTCATTGGTATTGGATGTGTCTTTCTACAGCTGTCATGCCAACACATATATTATTGGTGTAAAAATAGGTTTCCAAAACAACAATATTCTAATTTTATTTTAAATGGTACAACATAGTGAAAACAATAAGAAAAGGGAAAAATTGAACAGCTTGAATAAGATTCATGGATGTTTCCATGAATGGCAATTATTAATGACTAAAAATGGGAAACAGACATCCCTTTTCATTGACTTAATCAACTTAAAATCTAACCATTGTATATATTCTCATGTGTAATACTATAAAAAGAGCTATACAATATCCATAATCTACTGTAATGAGCCTGCCCTTGGAGAAATACATAGCTATGGCCAGGAGTCAGTACGGTGGTCAGAGCAGGTGGCTTGCTGATTTACTGGTTTTCAAGTATCTACAGGTAAAGCTGGTCCAAGAAAAAATAGGTCCTTTAAAAAGTCCTCTACTGCTTGTTGTCTACATTAATAAATTAAATTATTGTCTTTAAATCTTGTCCATGAGTTTATATACCTGGTGTCAGGCCAGTTAGAGAACAATGAGCTCTTATATTTTCAGCCAACCCATTCATTCCATTCAGTACTACTTTTGTCAGATGTTTCCTGTTTCTTTCTTTTGTGAAACACCTAAAATATAATGAATGAAAAGCAGCATATTGCTCATATTGTAATAAGAAGTGCTAATCTAGATTCTAGTTGACCTGGGTGTGTTGGATTAACCCGACCAGCACACCTACAGGTTAACTTAAATTGTAAACCTAAATGACATGTTTATCTGGGTTACATTGCTACATCCATACACAGGTGTGAGGAGCTAGTCTCAAAATGACAAACTAATGAGTGTGCCATTTACAGCATTTATCAGTAAATACAAACTTAAAAATATAATTATGTATTGTTGATTATTTTAGTTCACAATTTCTAAATTTTTGGTATCATTCACCTCCAAAGTCACTGTAATCATTGACCTTGAAAAGTACCTTCTGGTCATGTAAGTATATTTACTTGAGTTGATAAATAATAATATATTTTTGTTCAGTAATTTGAGACATAAAATAGACCACAGTTGTAGAATGATCATTAAAATACTTTTTTTTTTTTTTTTTTTTTTTATTCATCACAATTTAAAGTTTAACTAAAGTCTGTTGTGTACAGTTCTTCGTGTTCCTATATATGAAACAGTGTTCCGAAACTATTGTGCTTGTTTGCAATGTCAACACTGCTTTCTTTTTCAAGGCCTTAGCCACAAATCAAATCTTAAGCTAAAACTGGAAATTGCTGTTGCAAGAAAGGATTTCAATTTTCTGTCTGAGGTAAATTCCCCAAAGGAGAAACGGCCTTAGTTATGAAGCCTCCAAACCAAATCATAAATCTTGGCAATTTTCACCACAATTGCTCCCTTCTTCATATGACAGAGTGCCCAGTAGAGGAAATTGTGTTTAAACATGCCAAGAATCCATTATTAAATTCATGCTTGATTTAAAAACAAAAAAGCAGACGCTCCAGTGCCAACAAATAGCTTCAGTCTTTTATAAGGCAGTAGTATTTCTGAATGTCTTTGAATGGACTCATGTTACCAAACAACAATAGTGTACATAACAAATGAAGAGTAAGAAATATATGATATAGATATCAGGTACCAGTAATTATCTTTATCTGGATTACATTTTTTTTTTAAATAGCACCACTCTCGTGTTACACAGTAGACAAGCTAACTGATGCTCTGCTATTAACTATTTTCCTGTCTAGTTACTGTATATATTAATATCAGATACCGAGACTGCTTGTGAAACAAATTATAACTAACCAATGCAGCCAGTACTGTAGCCACATGCATGATTCACTTAAACAGGATATTACAAGTAAGCTTTCATGTGTCACCAGTGAAAAATGACATATACTTTTCTAAACCTCATTAGAAAAAAAAAAAAAAAAAAACATGAAGGATTTTGAAACTACTGAAATGTGTGATTGCTGAGCTGAATTACTGTACCCTTACTACACATTTGCTTTAAGTACGTAATTACAACTACTTGAAATGTGTCTTAATGCAATACAGAACAAAGTACACTACAGAGGCCATTTCAAACTGGCACTCAACATACCATGAAATAACAAAATGTTAGACATGTTCAACTGTAATCTATTGAAATACTTCAAAGGGGTTTGTTTTACCAGATACATGTTCATATTATTTAATGTTTTGCACAAATCAGCTGCAATAGATTTGATCCTTATATTAGGAATAGCATTACCAATAATATTATGTAAACACTGTTACTTATCAAGCCAAACAGACATTATTGTCTTCACATAATCTGGCTGTTCATAATGGACTGCTTGTACATACACGTTAGCAATGGTGTCTCTATGCCAAATTCTGAAGGGGAATAGAAGGTCACACACTCCAACTCCAAATACATTGAAATGCATGCACACACCCACTTGCTCTCAATGTACAGAGATTCCAATATACAGAACATAAAGGAAACAATAATTTGCATGAACGCTTAGAAAAGTAAAAGCAGATTTTTCCCTATAGAAAGACTGTATCACTGTAAATGATAATACCATTTAACAGCAACACTATTCAAGCTTGATAAGGGAGACAAAACAAATCAGTAATTCAATATTTTGTTTAGGCTTTAAACACAAACTGGTCAACACAGAGTTTGACACCAAGTATGTTAAAGCCTGGCCTTTCAACATCATTGATTTATTTAATGTGGTTGTGTCAAAGTAGTGATTGATTTGATTGATTCCTGAAGTTTCCTTTTAGTTCATAAAAAAGTACAACTGCTGATCCCAGACAGTTTCCCATTACAATATATTGTTGTGACAGAAACAATATACAGCTTGTCCTCTTTTCCTTTCACACACAACCCAGTGACTTGTTCATAAATATATAAATCGAAATGCCAGTCCCGTAGAACACAGAAACATTATGTAAACTACATGAATGTACTGGTGTTATATTCCAATTGTTTTTTTGTATAAAGATAAACAGATCATATTGTGATTGTTTTCCATGCTGTTGTGGAATAATATAGAGATTTCATGAACAAAAGTTTCATGAGAATATAAAATAACAGGAAAAACAAATGTAGGTGGAACAGCAATCAGGTATGAAAAGCCCATAATGCACTCCTTCCATTTATGTTGTTTGGCAAGTAAAAGTGGTCAAATTGAAGAATATTAAAAAATAGAATATGTGGTAAATGAACTCCAAATGTCTGTAAACTAGTAATATGTGATAACATGAATTTAAAACCTGAATTAAACACAGTAAAAAAAACATGTGCAGGCCAAACTAAAACAGTAGCTTGAACAGAAATAATATATATATATATATATATATATATATATATATATATATATATATATATATATATATATATATATATATATTCATTATATATTAATTGTCTTGTTAAACTGTTTAGTTCTGTTCTAAGCTTATAGTGGATGTGTATATGAATAGGCTTGCACAGATTCAAACGGTACCATTAGGGGGCTAGCAGTAAGAATAAT